>NC_047023.1:35799945-36108926 GCF_902652985.1 Pecten maximus
AATTAGTGTTAGCAAAGCAGCCAACTCGGCCCCTGAGGACATCGAGTTCAGCCAACTAGGACATTGAGGACATCGAGGTCAGCCAACTAGGATCCTGGTGACATCGAGGTCAGCCAACTAGGACATTGAGGACATCGAGTTCAGCCAACTAGGATCCTGGTGACATCGAGGTCAGCCAACTAGGACACCGAGGACATCAAGGTCAGTCAACTAGGACCCCGAGGACATCGAGGTCAGTCAACTAGGACCCCGAGGACATCGAGGTCAGCCAAATAGGACCCGGAGGACATCGAGGTCAGCCAACTAGGACCCTGAGGACATCGAAGTCAGCCAACACACTGTTAACCTCATCTACTACCATTAATACCACACATCAAATGGATTATTCTCTTAGCAAGCTGGAGGGGACATCACGACCGTTTGGAGACATAAATGCTGAAGTGATGGAGGTGGTCCAGTGTTGACCATTAACTCATGAGGATACCTGTGGGAGATTTTACGATAAAGGTTCTAGTTTCGGTATTTCTAGTATTGAGGAGTCTAGTAATGGGAGAACTGATAAGACACATCCTGGACGGACTCCATCCTCGCACAGCACCCTCTTAGGCATCCATAGATAACATGCTAGTATCTACTCTTAAGGTTCATGACCAGACTTCCAGTGAATATTATTTGCTATTGAAGTAGTTTGTACAAACACAAGGGTGTTTGCGAGATTAGCTATGGTTTTACCTGTGTTTCTTTAGAAAATGGAACACTCTTGTATTTACAAAGGCCTATCAACCCTCCCTAATAAACCAAATTGTTGGTTCGTTTACTGCGAGGATAAGCAGAAACTTCAAAAAATTCTATCTCAAAACAGGTAACAGGCACGATATTATACTTTTCCATGGATAACCATATGACATTTACAAAGGTACTCCTATGCTTCACTTTCAGTGTTGCAAACTCACCTACCCTATGTAACAACAGGCCACTGCAGAGGGGGTAGGTACATGTGTCAGTGATTTTTTTGGTATTTATAATCACTACTCAGGTAAAATATTGATAGCAGTACCTTTCAGACCAATTGATAAACAACTAGTTTTATTTTTATAATGATGAGAGTTCCAGAAATGACTCTGGATTTTTTTGAAAGAAAATAAATTTTGTCATTGGATTTGCTAATATTGGGCAATGTATAGGTGAAATACACAGATAGTATGTCCTTGGATTGTAAAAGTACAAGGTAACCTGGGGTCCATTGCGGGTACAATATACATTTTCAATGGAATCTCACGTAACAACGTGTTTCAGTTTCGTTAAATACCCAATGCAGAACCTCACCAGCAAAACCTGTTTGGAAGCCAGTATGGTGTCACGGTCAAGCATGACGGTGTTACAATAGGATTCACTGCGAGTGCTGCCTCAGTAGCCCGAGGCATATACGACCAGAGCCCCGTTCGATTTGCACTCTTCTCATTCTAGAATATATCTTCCGGTCACTCGATTTGAAGCTCTTCTGCTTCTGGAAGATCTTCTACTTCTTCCGTCTCGAAGCTGGAAGATTTCTCTTCCAAGATGGCGGCGACCATGTTTTAAGTGTGCGAGTGACGAGTTTCACTAAAGAAGGATATATGACACATACATGCATGTGTTTGTATCATAGTGTTTGAGAAAACTTAAAAACTTGTTTATTTTGGGTTATAGTCTCCCGGTTTACTCGATTTACATCTAACGGAATGAGATCTTCTTAGAAGGCTTCTCTTCTGAGAAGAGTTCAAATCGAGTGGGGCTCAGGTGTGATTACCGTAGTCGCTTCGTAAGAAGCCCTGGGTTTACAGGTAAAATAAATCTGAACGGAGATTTTATGTCAGAAGTGTGGACATGTACCTTAAAGAAGATAGATTCACTACAATCCAAGAAGATTTGACATAACAGTACATGACGAATCCGGGGCTGATACGGAACAAGCCTTTACCCTACTCCTATACGTATATGAGGTCTTATTCCACCTGATTACATTGGTGGATATTGCGACCTCATATCCCCTCAGCGAGTTTTTCTTGTAGCTGCCAGCGCCCTGATTCTAGGGCGCGACGAAAAAGTGTCATAAACCATCTAAAACGATAATTCATGTTAACAAATATGTGTACGCTTACTTGTTGATGAAGTATCAATCCATTTATGCATAAACTGTTGATGGACACCTCTTAAATATAATTATATCCACAATAATTCACTTGCAACCTACTGTGTTAAATATTGGGTCACTAAAACAACTTTGCTGTTCCGGTTATTATAAAATACGGAATGCAAATAAAACGGAAAACGTAGCGTAATATTTTCACAGCGTTTCGTTTGTTTTGTCTATTTCAACTCCATATTTGGATAAACCGGAAATAACCTCGAGAGGTCACAATCAAAACAAGTATGGCGGTATATACAAATGGGACCTACGCTTAAACGACAAAAGAGGCTAATAATCACTGATCTTGGATATAGATATGGACACCAGTTGTGTGACTTTGTGTATTTATGATAGATAGATAGATAGAATAAGGTAGGTCAGATCATATGAAATGTGAGTAAAGATAACTTTTAAACGACTTTAATTAGGTGGGTCACAGCAACAGGTTTTATGTGCGGTGGTGATTAGAGGTTACATGACAGCCTGTCAAAAGTTTCCTGTCGTGTAAACCTCTAATATTATTGGAGTAGCCTTTACCCATGCATGAGTGAAGTAACCTTCACACAGGAATCATTCAACATCCAAAGGTGGACCCAGCTCCAGAAAAGCATGTAAGGACTAACGCGCAAAATGAAGGAGTACTGGACGGTATATATTCCAAATGAAGGACAGAGACAGCAATATTTGAATTTCACGAGACACGTACATGGCCCCACCACAAGTTATCAATCTTAAAAACAATTCAGCACTGCCACTACATACTGTAGTAATACCTCATAACGATCATCCAGTCCCAATTCGTACGAGCATAGTCGTTCGATGGGGTGCAAGTAACATCCGAAAATTATTGATGTTTGAACTTCAAATATGGTGCCATTGTGTCGTATTTGGAATATCCAAATAAACGATACGGTAAAACTTGAAACGTACGGGCTAGTTAGTGAGATGCCACAAAAGGTTTAAAGTATTCAGAACAAAACATTTCTTGACTTACAAAGTAAACAAACACAGGCTTGTGTGTTTACATGCCAGCCACGCCCCCAACTCCGCAAACTTAGCGCTCCACAGGCCACATTATACTGATCACTCTAGTGATAATAGCTGACACAACAGAAGCATGACTGATATGCAGCGGGCTCAGTCGCTATCTGAGCTACGACTCGGATGTCTACCTCTCGTGATAGAGACTGGTCGTTACATAAACTTACCTGAGGATCAGCGATTATGTCCATTTTGTATGAACTACAGGGGTATTACCCTTATTAGTCACGTAGCTAAGTTATTTACTAGTCTTCTGAACAAAAGATTGTTGGAATGTAGCGAATCCGAACATGTTATATTTGTATTGCATAGTTTAATAACAAATACATTACAACAGAATAAAAAGCTTTACTGTTTTTGTCGATTATAAAGCATTTGATAGTGTAAATCACGATAAACTCTGGCTTAAAATATGGAGAAGTGGAATTAGGGGTATGTTGTTAAAAGTAATTAAATCAATTTACGAAAATGTAAATCCTGTACAAAAGCGGGTAATTATCTGCTATGTTCGATTTGCATGTCGGACTCTTGAAAGGGGAATCTTTATCCCTGATACTATATTATCTTTTTTTAATGATATGGAAAGTGCACTAATTAATTCTAATTGTCATAGTTATCAATTGCAACTTTTGAATTTGTTCTTTCTCATGTATGCTGATGTTACGGTTTTATACACTGAAGATGCTAATGATCTCCAAAATATGTTAGATCATTTGCAAACTTTTTCTAATAAATGGAGTTTAACTGTTAAAAAAAAAAGAAAAAAAGTTGTTTTTAGAAAGAGCAAGCGTTTATATAATTACTACCCAATGAGCATTGGAAATGTCAAGGTGAGAATATAGAGGTACATTGTAGTTCATAATTTTTGTTATTAGGGCCTAGTGTTTAATCATAACGGAAGATTTACCATGGCACAGAAAACATTAGCATCACAGGGAAGGAAAGCGTATTATCTTCTTAAAAGTATAAGTGAAAATTATATGCTGAACGCTGAAACTGAAGTATCACTATTTGATACAATATGTAGCATGTATACTTAATTACTGTTGTGAGGTGTGGGGGCATCACCCAGCACCAAAAAATAGAATCTGTGCATGGTGTATTTTGAGACTGATGTACTTTACATGTACATCGTAAAAATAACGATAGAACAGATAGTTGTATATTAAAGTCGTGCTATGATGCTCTATTTGAGCTTAATATCAGAAAACCTAATTTTCCATCCCAGCCCAGTTATTCTACGTCATCAACCAGTTTAAACATTATCTCGAGCCTGCACGAGGTAATTTATCAAATCAGGCATACAACACCACTGTTAAAGGTGAAGTTGTGGGACAAACGATAACAAAGACCGATAACTCCGATATCCATCCGCCGACTGTTCACGAGGAAATACATGTATAGTCGCCTTATTCGCGCGGCATGTTATAGTCGAAGATGAATCAGGAATTTAAAAATAAGCATTCTTAATCACAGGTCTTAGCCACAGGCCTTTGCATAGAAAACGTGTAATGTGGAAATCGCAAGCACTTTTACACAGAAAACATATCACTGATATATATATTTTTTTAAATTCACATTTTCTATGCAAGCGCCTGTGGTCTTCAAAACATGTTCCGTGGAGAACGCAATATCAAGTTACACAAATCATTAATCCCCAGTATAGTCGACACATTGTGATGTCTTAAATTTAAGGTATTTAAAATTAAAGTGAAATCATAGAAAAGTTTGTCGAACAAAACATTAAATGCTTACATACCTTCACAGGACCACGATGATTATGTAGAGGAGAGAATAATATGAAAACAGGTGCAATGTTTACATATCGCTATGACAATGACGCGCCATGCTTTTGACAACGCCATGCAGAAAGATCAATGCCTATTCAGACGCATATTTTGTACAACCATTTGCAAAAGTCTGTCAATCATGCAGATATGACACGGACCTTAAATTGAATATTACCCTACACGTCCGTACAATGAGAAGCGCTTTTTAGTTGGAAGTGGTCAGTCAGGTGGTATATGACAATGACAAGATTTTATTCTCACAAACATATAAAGTGTAGAGAATTACATACATATGTACATACAAAATTGTACAGGACATATGATATAATACATGGTTTTCAGGTCAAACAGTTGACCCCTAGCCGCAGAAACCCCACATTCAATTTCAATTTATTTATTCCAAATGCAACACAGCATATAGGATAACACAATATTCATATAATATGTATACATATTGTAACTTGAATGACAAGATGGCGGAGGGTACAACACAGGCAATATACTTACGACACATAATAATGAATAACATAATGATTTTGAAAACTTGTAACTGCACATGCATAACAATTCAGTGTTTACGTATTGCATGCCTATGACGTCATGACAGTATGACGACATAATTTAAACATGTACTATTCAATATAAGTAACATACTTTCTAAATATACACAAGAAAACTATATATGAAAACTGTGATCATAATTTCCAAAACACATTTAATTTAATTACTTACAAGGAGAGTTTTTCTTTCTGCAGTGGCATGTAACAAAAATTTACCCAATCTATTCAAAGTTTTAACACTTTTACTGGAAAATAATTCTATCAGTTTATAAACACTTGGATGAGAATAATAATACTTTTTGGTGTATGTTTTTCTTAGTTCAGAATATGAAGGACAAAGAAGCACAAAATGTACATCATCCTCGACGTCATTTTTGTCACAAACTGTGCGAATTCTTTGACTTCTAGGTATTTTATTGTAGTGCCCAGATTCAATATTAAGACTATGTCCTTGCATACGGAATTGACTCAATAACTTTTTAAATTTATAATCAATTGGCTTAATAAGATAAAATTGAGTATTGAAGGTATCTACAATATGTTTGTATAAATAACATTTCGACGATATATCAAACGCACTGCGTAATTCTTGAATAAATACATCATGAACATGCTGGACATATACTTGCATCAAATGACTTTCATTTAAAACGTATTGGCTGTTCCAAATATAACCAAAACCTTAACTACAAAGCTCATTTTTAATATGATAAACCCAATTACTTTTACAATTAGTTTTTTTTTATTATTCAATTCGACAAGTGCATCATAACATGATTTTAAAACACAATTATTGGTTTTTACGTTGCACATACAATGAATATCTACCAGTTTCGAAGAAGACCATAGCAGAATTTACCGATTTCTTAACATTAAGTAAGTCTTTGAGAAAAAGAAGATGATTTTTTTTTTGAATTTGTGGTGAAACAGCTTGTCCCCATACTTCACATCCGTAATTCAAAACACATGCAACATAAGTGTCAAATAAAGACATTTTCGTTTCAATATTAAGGGTGAACACTTTCATTTTTCTTTTTAAATGATAATATGCTTTTCTTCCTTGGCAAGCCAAAGTATCTAATGCTGCAGAGAATCTACCGTTAAAGTTAAAAATCAGGCCCAGGTAACAAAACTTATCGACAATTTCTATAGGGTTTCCATTAAAAGTCCAGTTTTCAGAGGGTAGCATTCTTTTTCTTTTCCTAAAAACAACAATTTTTGTTTTATCTGTGTTTATTTTTAAGTTCCATTTAAGAGTATAAGTCTGTAAACTATCAAGCATATTTTGGAGGTCGGTAACGTCCTCTGAAAACAAGACTGTTTCGTCTGCGTACATTAACATAAAGAGGTTAATCAGCTGTAATGAGTAACTTTGAATATTAGAATTTATAAAATGACTTTCCATATCGTTTAAAAAAAGAGAATAGAGCATTGGGGATAAAGATTCTCCTTGCAATAATCCGACATGCAAATCGAACATGGCGGATAATTTACCATTTAGTTTAACACAGGAACGTACATTATCGTAAATTGATTTAATTACATTCAGTAATCGCCCCCTAATACCATTTCTCCAAAGTTTATACCATATTTTTTTATGATTAACACTATCGAAAGCCTTACTGTAATCAATAAAAACACAATACAGTCTCTTGTTTTGTTCTATTGAATTAATTATTAAACTTTGTAATGTAAAAATGGCGTCTCTAGTACCAAAACCGGGCTTAAAACCAAACTGAGCATCTGAAACAACATTTTCGCGAGTACTCCATTTTAACAGACGCTTATTTAATAAGGACGTGAACAGCTAAATGACTAATTAATGTAATCCCCCTATAGTTGTTAACATTATTTCTATCACCCTTTTTATGCAAAGGTATGATTACACCCTGAGCCCATGACTCTGGAAAATATCCAATTTGCAACATAGTATTAAACAACTTCAATAGAACTGGCAAAAATACATCTTTATATTCAATAAAATACTCATTAAATACCATATCTACACCCGCAGTTTTACCCTTCGGTAAATCCTTAATTACTTCTAGTAACTCGTTATTATTAAAATCAACATCTAATTCAGGGTATACACATTCGGCATTTCTATTATTTACAATATCACTGTTATTCATCTCACCCGCCATTTCTTTAAAATAACAGAAAAAAATCTGCTAATGAAATATCACCAGTCTTAGATACCTTACGATTTGAAAAATGGCGAAAAAATTCCTTCGGATTATTACGTTTCAATATATCGAGCATGTTTCCTTCCATTCTTAAATATTCACGTTTCAACTTCCTCTCACACACTTTATACTGTTTTTTAGCCTGTGCAAGATTTGTTCTCTTGGCATATGACCGTTCACTATTAAACTCTGACAGTGCACTTTTGTATTTCTTATACAATAATCTACAATTTTTATCAAACCAGGGCTTATCTGGTCCCCTATTTACATAAGTATTGGAGTGACAAGAACATGTGCGATTCAAAACCTTTTTACTAGAAAGGCAAAATTTATCAAATAAAGTACGGGTGCATCTTACAAAGTTTGCTAAACATGAATCAACAATTCTTTTGAATCAGTAAGCGGGTCAACCGAGCTTTCAATCAAAAGTCTAGCATCTAAAATTTCGTTTGTTACACGGCTACTGGCTTCACCAGACCATGCTACATTAGTTACTGTAGAATACTTATCATTAACACAACAGCAATTACAATGAGTAATTCCTGACAACAGACAATTCAGCATTAAAAATATTGGCGCATGATCTGAATGCTCATTAAAACAACCTACTTCAAAAGATGTAATAGATGGTATTGATATTTTATCAGTTAAGACGTAATCTATAACGCTAGTTCCATTATAATTACAAAATGTTAATTTTCCGTCAGGGTCTCTATAATATGTTGGTCTATTGCTATGAGCAGACGAGTCAGTGGGTGCTAACGATTCTTCGCCAGTGGTCGGTCAGGTTTACTTTACCCGGAGGTACCTCACGTACGTGGTCAAGCAGGAGACTCATTTCCTTAGAATTACCACGTGGTCACTCAGGTGACACACACATGTACCCTTACAAGCACCACGTGGTAAGATATGTTATCCGTACCCGCAGAAACCCCGCATGGACGACCACGTTTCGAATACCCAGGGAAAGGGAAGCTCCACGTGGAATTACCACATGGTAAGTCAGTTAACCCACAGAAACCCCACTTGGTTAATAAATAGAATCATAACCAGGGAAAGCCCACGTGGTCAGTCAGGTGACATATAATCTTAGAAGTAGCACGTAGTAAGTCAGTTGACCCCTTACCCGCAGAAACGTGACCTAGTCGATCAGGTTTCTCATACCCGGAGGAACCTCATGTGACTAAGCCGGAGACTCATACCCTTAGAATTACCACGTGATCGGTTATATAACTCTTACCCCTAGAAATCCCACGTTGTCACTCAGGTGATACATATCCTTAGAAGCACCACATGGTAAATCAGTTGACCCTTACACGCAGAAACCTCAAGTGATCAAGTGGTCAGTTAGGACAGAGACATATAGTTAGGAGACTCTCTTACCCAAGGAAGTCAGTTACCCTACCCGGCGGAACCCCACGTGGTCAATAAGGAGACACATACTCATGGAGACCACGCGTACCCGTAAACTGAAGGCGTCGATGTGAAAATTCTAAACATTTAAGTATCTAGCTTGTTGTATTCCGTTTCAGGTTATAGTTGTATGAACGCCACTGCATTACAGTACTTATTATTGGGTATATATTAGGTATATTAACAACATAAATTGCCTGTAACTCGAATCGTAGTGCAGTTCAGTATTGTATTGAGATCACCGCCCTTTACCGGAACGAGTCCAAAAATAAACGAGCGGAACGCAACTGCGTTACACAGTACACTAAAGAAATGATCACGATCAGAAACTAAATGAATCTAAGGTCCTCCGGAGACACCCCATGCAGTTGGTTCAGTGCTCAATACCCGGAGAAACTCCTAGCAGTCGCACACAGAACATGATATAGATTTGAAAGTGTATAATGCTGCAGACAATAATTACGGGTCTAAATCGACAAAGTACGATGTATAAATGAAACAGCAATATTAATTTACATAGATCACAATACAAGATTGTTGATCTCCAAGTCGACACATTTTGACAATAAACTTATATACCATTTGTTCAATAAATCATCAAATACATAAATACTTACCTTCACAGGACCACGTCCATGTGCATGGAGTAGAAAACTAAGTATGACAGTAGGTACACTGTTTATAAATAGATCTAGTATATCGATATGACAATGGCGCAGAATGTTTTTGGAAAACGGCAAATCGAAAGTGAAAGTCATTGGTCTAACTTCCAAGTAATACGGGTATTCAGCACTTGACACATACGATCAAGTTGTCGCATATATTCAAATCGTTGACAGTCCACATATTTACTATTACTGTACTTTCTTTTCATCCTGTTTGACATATGTCCCGTTGGAATTTTGATTATTCATTCGAGGAAGATCAGTCCAATATCCCATCACAGAAAATTCAACCCCACGTTGTCTGCCATGTAACCCATACCTATAGAAACCCCAACTGGTCTGGTATGTAATGCATACCTATAGAAACCCCGCGTGATCTGGTATGTAACTCATGCCTATGGAAACCCCACGTGGTCTGCTATGTAACTCATGCCTATGGAAACCCCACGTGGTCTGCTATGTAACCCATACCTATAGAAACCCCACGTGGTCTGCTATGTAACCCATACCTATAGAAACCCCACGTGGTCTGCTATGTAACTCATAAATATAGAAACTCCACGTCGTCTGGTATGTAACCCATACCTATAGAAACCCCAACTGGTCTGGTATGAGAATCATGCCCTATAGAAACCCTACGTATTCTGGTATGTAACTCATGCCTATGGAACTATAGAAACCCCACGTTGTCTGCTATGTAACTCATGTCTATAGAAGCCCAACGTGATATGATATGTAACCCATACCTATAGAAACCTCACGTGGTCTGCTATGTAACGCATGCCTATAGAAACCCCACGTGTTCTGGTATGTAACCCATACCTATAGAAACCTCAACGTGGTCTGGTATGTAACCCATACCTATAGAAACCCCACGTGGTCTGGTATGTAACCCATACCTATAGAAACCCCACGTGGTCTGGTATGTAACCCATACCTATAGAAACCCCACGTGGTCTGGTATGTAACCCATACCTATAGAAACCCCACTTGTTCTGGTATGTAACGCATGCCTATAGGAACCTCAAGTGGTCTGGTATGCGACTTATGTCTATATAGAAACCCCAACTGGTCTGGTATGCGAATCATTCCTATAGAAACCCTACGTATTCATGTATGTAACTCGTGCCTATGGAAATATAGAAACCCCACGTTGTCTGCTATGTAACTCATGCCTATAGAAACCCAACGTGTTCTGGTATGTAACCCATACCCATAGAAACCCCACGTGGTCTGGTAGGAGAAATATATAAAAGTTTGTCCAACAAATCACTGGATAAACATGTCAATAGCTTACAGGAGAGAATAAGGCGCGACAGCGTAACCCGATAGGCAAATGTACTTGTGTATCTTGTATAACCTTTGTAACTATCTGTCAATCAATACAGATTGTCGTATGATGTAAACGGATTTTGTATTGAGATATGACACGGTTCATAAACGTATCGAGATATCTCCATGTCACGACTTTTTGTTTGTTTGAACTCTGATGAATAGTGGCACTGGGACGCTGGTTCACTTTTAATACAGACGAGTTTTATGTTACATGTATTCTCAGATCGAAAGTGAAAGTACAATTCTCCATTCCATGTAAAATGTGTTTGGTATTCACTCGGTAGACTTTTGTACTTTGTACAGTCATTACCAAGGGGTGTTCGTTTAAAATACGTGTGTAAATACCACATATATCCAATAAAGGATACTTCGGATTTTTCGTAAAAATATTATTAGCATCCCGCACGCCTAGATTAACTAGAATGCAAATCATATCATTTCTTTATCAACATTGTTATAGTTCCTTTGTTTTTCTGATACGTTTGAGTCTGAACACCAAACTAAATACAGTAACAGTAGATTGTCCGAGGAGTTCCGCGGCGAACTGTATAAGAATTAAAGATACTTCATCACCGACAAAAGACTAATTTATGATCGATTAAAAGCAATAACAGACTTTTCAATCAGTTATTCTTTTAAATTAACTTGCAGCTAGAGCATGGACAGGTCAGCAATGGCCCAGTCATGTGGCAATACAGTAGGCCTACAGTATGCACGTATTACTGAGTTTGACGTTTGAATTAAATACAATGACAAGACAGTAAATTATAGATTATACATGTAGCATACTATGGTGTGACTCTTGCATCCTCCCACTTCCATATTTGCTGAGCTTACGGAAATGAAAAATTCGGTTTAAAGCCCATTTGTTAGCTTTGATTTTGATCAACAGCTTTTGATTTTTGACCTTGACCTTTGACCTAGTGAGCTTGAGAGTTGATCAATTGACTTATATAACTCAGACCAATTTTACTTCATGTCATAACAAAAAAAGGACATTGACCTTTGACCCTGACCATTAACATTGATTGTTTAACCACGGTATGTATTTTTGTGAACTGAACACCTGAACCAAATTTCACATAAGTTGGTCTATAAACCTGGGAACTTAATTTGGGGACGGGCGGACAAACAAACATATTGAGTGATTACTTATTGAACATCTGAATCTCTGATATAGGGCCATTATAAGCTAATATTTTAAATTAACATGTAATTACATTTTCTTATGAACATTGACACAACCTTCTTACTTCACAGTAGTGAAATGATAGTATAGACGTTAAAGACCAAAAGGTGTACATAGAAGCAATAAGGTATGATATAAAATTGTTTATTATTTTCATTTCAAATGTTCAGTGTTTTGATATAAAAACATGAAATCAATACATGAATAAGGGAAATAGCAAATGCCTCAATATAAACAATCAACCAACATATCCCAGTATCCCATTTACTATTATTCAAAACAAATTAAATTCAAAGATGTTTTTATCTTATAGTTTCCACTAAAAAAAACTTAATAAAAAAAACCTCTCATTGTAACTAAATTCCCTCACTTTTTTAACAGCATCCAACCTACAAACTGACCGTAATCGTCATTTTTGACGGAGGTTGTATAAAGAAGAATAAAACAATACATATCCTAGTATCCCATTTGCTATTTTGCCGCCATTTTGTGATGACTGACGGCCCTTTGACTGAAAACCCACCCGTTGCATATTGTTGGACTAATTGCATAGAAACTTAATTGGTCTGTCGGCGGACCAAGTTATTATTTTTGGGAATTTCCGTATACTTTCAAAAATACACATTACCTCAAGTTTTTGATTCGAAATAACTTGTTAAGTATATGTTAAGTCTGAAAACTTTAAAGAGGTCAAAATATAAACATTTATATATTTCTTTGAGAGTATTGTCTTTAATTGGTTGGATCTCCATAGAAAGCAACATTGGTACAAGAAAGCTTTTGTTTCTCGGTCGTCTTTGTGGACTGGACAGTGAATACTTTACTCATACTATATTTTTGCAGAGGCGGAGCACGATATAATTTCTTCGGAGTGCAACTAATTATTTCCCACTATAAATGAAAGATACAACTGGAACTTTTGGAGTGTAGTAGATCTAATAACATAAAATATTTAAGCTTGGGAATTGTATCAAAACATACGTTAACCTCTTCTTGTTCTAAATAGGTCATAATTTCTCTTTGTCGACACTGTAGTATATTTAAGAGTGGAGCATTTTAATAGCAAATTTCATTTAAGCTCAGTACTCTCAGTAATTTGATCCTCCATTGACGTCTTGATTTACAAGCGTCCTAATGATACAGATATCAAAATGGCTTCCGCTGAGGACGATTGCGAAAATGATCTGCTAGAATTTTGCAATTATTTCGTTGAAGATGAAGTTGTTGAATCGGAGAGGAGATCGATGTGTCCCAGATGCAGGTAAGAAATGTGTAACAATACTGACTGATCAATTTGTCAATATATTCAACAAAAAGGCGAATTCCATGACGGACATTCCAGCTGTGTACTGTACATGTACTGTTCAGGTTAACCCTACTGTACTCCAACAATGTTAGAGGTTTTACATATCCAATAGAAAAAGAACCGACCAGCGGTCTTTTATGTTATAGGAGTAATGTTAACCCATGTTATTTTTTCGCTATATTTTGCCAATAAGCATATATCTCTTGGCCTATAATTGCCATTTTTGATATAGATCTATATAAAAGCATGTGCACCAAAACGACATCTGAAACTTGATGAGGATCAGTGGATGTTTACAAACATTTGAACATATTGCAATCAATTTTGATTCTATTGAAGAGCATTGAATGAATGAATCTTGTTTCATGTTACAACAGACACTTATTACGCGGCGAACGGTCTCACTAGTTACCGACAAGAGCCGACAAGAGCCGACAAGAAACTAGATTTACCGACAAGAGCCGACAAGAAGTTAGAATTACCGACAAGAAGCCGACAAGAAAGAAAATGAGAGATAAAATAGTTTTTATTTATTAAAACAATCTATGATTTGTTGATTTTTTTTATTTAGGAATATTTTGTGGTCTGATATAGATGGTTGTGACAGGTAATATTGAGCCAACAAGAAAAATAGTTCTACCGACAAGAGGCTTGAATCACCGACAAGAAAGAAAATAAAAGATAAAACACATTTTATTTATCAAAACTATATTTGATTTGTTCATGTATTAGTTATTTATTATCTATTTGGATTGTTTTGTTGTCTAATGTAATGTTGGCGACAGTTAATTGAGCCGACAAGAAAAAAATATGATTTACCGACAAGAGGTTATAATTAGTCTACCGACAAGCCGACAAGAAAATGAACAATACGATCTTTTTTATTTCTTGATTTATACTAATTTAATTACACGTACAATGAAGTAATACATGTATATATCGACAATGATTGCATTACCAGAAAATGATTGATACAATTGTTTCTGTATCTTCGTTTCTAATAATTTCACTGCATTGAACGGGAACCAACAAGAAGTTAGAATTACCGACAAGAAGCCGACAAGAAAGAATAGAAAGGTTATTTCTTCGTACATACTAATTTAATTATATGTACTGGAATATATTGAACAATTAACAATTTAATAATATGTATATATTTAAAAGAAAATTTATTAAATGATATGATAATGGAATAACTTCAATGTTAATTTTGTATTGATTGCAAAACTACCCATGATATATTCCAAATTTCGTACTAATTTTAAAAAGGTAAATCACAATTTATTTTTATTTTATATAAGTTCGTGTAGATTGATTATTAGAAATTGTTGCAATGAATTAATTCTGACACCAACTACCAGATAATGAAAAATAGTAATTGGCGATGTGGGCGGGCCCATATTTAGAAATTATACTATCATACCTTCACCTATGAGCCACGTGCCGATTGACCTTAGGGGACACACGCGTCCACGGGTAACTTGTATACACAAATTTCTGCCAAGAGTAATAATGACCAGCGAAATCTTACACAATGACAACATACACTTAACTGGCTGGCTTCCTATGCAGTGAAAACACATAATACCAGCACCCGAACTGAATATCTTTGAAGAACCGCAACAAAATATTAGACAGGACAAAATGTTTATATACATGTTTTTTGTCCGTATGTACAAGAGAGTTTGATACATGGTGCATTATACGGCCATGGGGACTTCGAGTTAAGTCCACCAGTAAGCAGCCTCCAATGTTCTAAATCACATTGCAAAGATTCCTAAGTCAACGGATGGTAGTCTCACAATCCCACAAACTCAATCTTTGGCACGTAAACCTGGGCAAAGAAAACGCACAATAAATGCAAAAACTCTATCGCTTAAAAAAATAAAACTTCAGTGAGTCTGGTGGGACCGTCAGTGGTGGAATATTTAACTGTTGAGACCAAAAACATTCACCAACAGAATATGTTTAACTTTGAATGCAAAACAAATACATGAAAACAAAAACAAAAAACAACTAAGAAATAAAGAATAATATATACATACTTTGTCTCTTATCGTCATCTTGTCGGTAATTCCAGCCTCTTGTCGGTAGATCTATTTTTCTTGTCGGCTCAATTTTCCCTGTCACCACCATTGTATCAGACACCACAAAACAATCAAAAATAGAAAAGAAAGAGAGAAAAAAAAAAAAAAAAAAACATATCAAACATTGTATTAATAAATAAATTAAAAAAGCAACTATTTTGTATTTCATTTTCTATCTTATCGGCTTCTTGTCGTTTAATTCAAGCCTCTTGTCGGTAGGCCTAGATCTATTCTTCTTGTCGGCTCAATATTACCTGTCACAACCATTATTTCAGACCACAAAATATTCCTAAATAAAAAAATCAACAAATCTTACATTGTATTAATAAATAAAAACTATTTTATCTCTCATTTCCTTTCTTGTCGGCTTCTTGTCGGTAATTCTAACTTCTTGTCGGCTCTTGTCGGTAAATCTAGTTTCTTGTCGGCTCTTGTCGGCTCTTGTCGGTAACTAGTGAGACCCCGCGGCGAACAGTCATGTTACTTGATTAATATGTAACCAGGGAAGTTGGCAGGTTTGCAATCTATTTTGACAAATTTTATATTGAATATAGAAGAGTTTAATAAATGATAAATAAATAAAACATGTTTTTTTGAAATTTATTAATCTGTTATATCACATATCGATCGAATGTCAAGTTAGACACATACTCCTCTAGACACTTATATATGTTCATGCATTAGCTAGGTGCATCTAGATGTAGGCTGACAGTAAGAATCCAAAGATACCATAATGTCGGTGGTCTAGGTACCTAATGACTAATGAGTGTCCAGGGAAGTTTAATAGCACAGACTCCACTTGACACTCAGAATAAAACTAATAAACGATAGGCCTTTAATTAATACATTGAAATTTATAATGAGGAAACATGTACAAGTGGAGAAAATTCCCTGAAGATACGTGTACAGTAATTAACATATGAATAAAACAATTGTTTTTATATATGAATGGCATTTGTGTGGAATTGTAATAAAATACAATACAAAATTCTGTTTTAAAAGTAAGTTTGATAAAAATGTTGGGAAAAAAAGACGTAAATATTATCAAATGTATATGATTTCAAAGTAGTATGTACTGTACATCATGAATTAGAAATGTACATGTACATTTATAATACCCCCGTAACGATGTTAGGGGCGCGGTATACTGCAATCGGCCTGTCCGTCTTTCGTCCCACAATCTTGTCTGGACAACTCCTACTATAGTGCTGTTCCGATTTCAACAAAACTTGGCATGTGTAATCAGTACAGTACAACATGTAGTTGTGCATCACAACTTTTTTTTAGATAACTGGTATGCATTTTTCAAAATGGCCGCCGACTTCAGATTGGTTGAGGCATGTCCGGACAACCCCTACTAAAGTACTGTTCCGATGTCAACAAAAATTGGCATGTGTATCAGTATCACAACTTGTCCGAACAAGTCGAAGTACAAAACAGATTTTAACCAAACTTGGCATGAAATTATGCCTAACTAAAATAAACACAGGTCAATTTACAATGTTATGATCAGGAGTGTTAAATATTTGTTACCGAACCGATGTACAATTGCAGTATTGGATGGTGTATATCATGAATATTTATAAATTGAAGCTGGTTTTGGATCGATTGATGTCTTAATATTGTAATTCATAAAATGTAATAACTGACTGGATTAGATATGATTACACTCGCCAATAGCCTACTCAACTATATAGGCGCCCATGGGGGGGTATTAGTTATCCCTTGGGATACAACTCTAGTTAGTGTTGTCCCCATTATCAATTATAATCAATATCTAATCGGAAAGGCAACCAATTCTCGATGATGGATTATGAGATGTCAACATAGATGATTGTTTCCAAAACGGAAAGTGCAAGTTCTACTTCTATTTTCACTAAAGAGATAACGGAAGTACATGTACTATGTCCTAACTACAACTGCTTACAAATCATGCTTTTTAACTGTAATTAATTGCAAAATATATATAAAAAAACTTTTTATCAAGAAAGATTATGACATAATGAAATGGTATAATAGAAAATAAAGATACTCAAAGTATAGCTTAAAGAGGCTTACCCGCAGAAATACATATTCTGTAATTGTTTTCAAGAAATAAAGTCGGAAAGCCTCTAATTTTGTCACATAGAAACGTGTACTGAAGTTTATTTAGTGATCAGAGATGTGCCGTTTACCGGTCCGTCTGCAGGTAAGCCTCTTTAAGTATAAAATCAAAATGGCCACATACTCTGCTTTGGAAAAAATAGGACTATTTAATCCCAGAGTAAAGAAAAAGTAATATTCCTAAAGGATTATGTAACGATATGATAGGCTAACAGATTAATAATCGAAAATCAATCGATTGACACTAACCGATTTCATCTGATCATCAATGTTGAAATCTCAGCCGATTCCCATCACTAACATTTATTATTTGAAGTGTTATAGAGGATCTGTATCCTGTAACAGAAAACTCTCATTATATCTAATCTATATTGGGATTGACAGATTGTTTTTGTCTCTATTTATACTGATAGTGCCTGTACATGTATTGTGTATCTGCTATTCAAACCCTGCGTGTTACTGTAATATCTTATCAAAAGAGAGTGAGGGAATTAGGGTTTGGTATAGTTGTAAATACAGTAGTGTTAATTTGGTGAAAATATTTGTTGGAAATTGTTTTATTTCATTCGTTGAAAAGTGACATTTAATTTTATTTGCAAAATGGGAGTGATCACCATAAACAAGTTAGAAACAGTAAATTTTGCATGTGCATCGATCTACTCCAGTCAAGTGATTTGACTCTCTAGGTATAGTGGCTAGGTTTGCTATAGTCTTATCAAACCATGAGCAATACCAAGGAGGTAATTATATATATATCAATCATAGTTATATATTTCCCGATAAACTAAACAGCTGACAATTAAAGCTCATCAATATTCATCAATATTTCAAGACACTGTTTCCTTCTTTTGGTGTCTCCGGCCTTGACACCCATCCTCATAGGATTGTGACTCTCCATGTCCACTGGTTTATCACTATACATACAGATAGAGTTGAACCAAGGGAAACAAATACGGTTACCTTTACACCATTGACCAATGTATTCTATATTTGAAGATACAAACTGTATGTCCCATTTATTTACTGTAAACCTATATAGCTACTGTTATGTACTCATGTTTTGATATTTGTGGTATAACTGTACATCTCTGTTGCAGCCGTCCTATAACTGTTTGCTGGTGTCCTTATTTACCTAAAGAGCGTCTGGACGTAAAAACAAATGTCTACATTCTACAACATCCATACGAGGTAATTTTATTCTGAAAATGATTTTCATCATACATGTATATAAAAAAAATAGTTTAATTACTGTATCTAAGTATTACAGGAAAAACTTCATTTGTAGTTGAATTGTATATGTAAATGTTAACATTAACCCTGGTAAATACCAGCTGCAATATACCGCCCAGCTAGAGAGAATACATGTAACCCTGGTAAATACCAGCTGCAATATACCGCCCAGCTAGAGAGAATACATGTAACCCTGGTAAATACCAGCTGCAATATACCGCTCAGCTAGAGAGAATACATGTAACCCTGGTAAATATTAGCTGCAATATACCGCCCAGTTAGAGAGAATACATGTAACCCTGGTAAATACTGGCCGTAATATACCATCCAGTTAGAGAGAATACATGTAACCCTGGTAAATACTAGCCGTAATATACCATCCAGTTAGAGAGAATACATGTAACCCTGGTAAATACTAGCCGTAATATACCATCCAGCTAGAGAGAATACATGTAACCCTGGTTAATACTAGCCACACTATATCGCTCGGCTAGAGAGAATACATGTAACCCAGGTAAATACTAGCCACAATATACCACTCGGCTAGAGAGAATACATGTAACCCTGGTAAATACCAGCCGCAATATACCGCTCAGCTAGAGAGAATACATGTACATGTAACCCTGGTAAATACTAGCCACAATATACCGCCCAGCTAGAAAGAATACATGTAACCCTGGTAAATACTAGCCGCAATATACCGCTCAGCTAGAGAGAATACATGTAACCCTGGTAAATACTAGCCGCAATATACCGCCCAGCTAGAGAGAATACATGTAACCCTGGTAAATACTAGCCGCAATATACTGCCAAGCTAGAGAGAATACATGTAACCCTGGTTAATACTAGCTGTAATATACTGCTCAGCTAGAGAGAATACATGTAACCCTGGTAAATACTAGCCGCAATATACCGCCCAGCTAGAGAGAATACATGTAACCCTGGTAAATACTAGCCGCAATATACCGCCCAGCTAGAGAGAATACATGTAAACCTGGTAAATACTAGCCACAATATACCGCTCGGCTAGAGAGAATACATGTAACCCTGGTAAATACTAGTCATAATATACCGCTCGGCTAGAGAGAATACATGTAACCCTGGTAAATACTAGCCGCAATATACCGCCCAGCTAGAGAGAATACATGTAACCCTGGTAAATACTAGCCGCAATATACCGCCCAGCTAGAGAGAATACATGTAACCCTGGTAAATACTAGCCGCAATATACCGCTCAGCTAGAGAGAATACATGTAACCCTGGTAAATACTAGCCGCAATATACCGCCCAGCTAGAGAGAATACATGTAACCCTGGTAAATACTAGCCGCAATATACTGCCAAGCTAGAGAGAATACATGTAACCCTGGTAAATACTAGCTGCAATATACTGCTCAGCAAGAGAGAATACATGTAACCCTGGTAAATACTAGCCGCAATATACCACTCAGCTAGAGAGAATACATGTAACCCTGGTAAATACTAGCTGCAATATACCGCCAAGCTAGAGAGAATACATGCATATGTAACCCTGGTAAATACTAGCTGCAATATACTGCTCAGCTAGAGAGAATACATGTAACCCTGGTAAATACTAGCTGCAATATACCGCCAAGCTAGAGAGAATACATGTAACCCTGGTAAATACTAGCTGCAATATACTGCTCAGCTAGAGAGAATACATGTAACCCTGGTAAATACTAGCTGCAATATACCGCCAAGCTAGAGAGAATACATGTAACCCTGGTACATGTAAATACTAGCTGCAATATACCGCCAAGCTAGAGAGAATACATGTAACCCTCAGGCTGGTAAATACTAGCTGCAATATACTGCTTAGCTAGAGAGAATACATGTAACCCTGGTAAATACTAGCCGCAATATACCGCCAAGCTAGAGAGAATACATGTAACCCTGGTAAATACTAGCCGCAATATACCGCCAAGCTAGAGAGAATACATGTAACCCTGGAAAATACTAGCCTCAGTATACCGCCAAGCTAGAGAGAATACATGTAACCCTGGTAAATACTAGTCATAATATACCGCTCAGCTAGAGAGAATACATGTAACCCTGGTAAATACTAGTAGTCATATATACCGCTCGGCTAGAGAGAATACATGTAACCCTGGTAAATACTAGCCGCAATATACCTCTCAGCTAGAGAGAATACATGTAACCCTGGTAAATACTAGCCGTAATACACCGCTCGGCTAGAGAGAATACATGTAACCCTGGTAAATACTAGTCATAATATACCGCCCAGCTAGAGAGAATACATGTAACCCTGGTAAATACTAGCCGTAATACACCGCTCGGCTAGAGAGAATACATGTAACCCTGGTAAATACTAGCCGCAATATACCACTCAGCTAGAGAGAATACATGAAACCCTGGTAAATACTAGCCACAATATACTGCTCAGCTAGAGAGAATACATGTAACCCTGGTAAATACTAGCCGCAATATACCGCCAAGCTAGAGAGAATACATGTAACCCTGGTAAATACTAGTCATAATATACCGCTCGGCTAGAGAGAATACATGTAACCCTGGTAAATACTAGTCATAATATACCGCTCAGCTAGAGAGAATATATGTAACCCTGGTAAATACTAGCCGCAATATACCGCCAAGCTCGAGAGAATACATGTAACCCTGGTAAATACTAGTCATAATATACCGCTCAGCTAGAGAGAATACATGTAACCCTGGTAAATACTAGTCATAATATACCGCTCAGCTAGAGAGAATACATGTAACCCTGGTAAATACTAGTCATAATATACCGCTCAGCTAGAGAGAATACATGTAACCCTGGTAAATACTAGCCACAATATACCACTCAGCTAGAGAGAATACATGTAACCCTGGTAAATACTAGTCATAATATACCGCTCGGCTAGAGAGAATACATGTAACCCTGGTAAATACTAGTCATAATATACCGCTCAGCTAGAGAGAATACATGTAACCCTGGTTAATACTAGTCATAATATACCACTCAGCTAGAGAGAATACATGTAACCCTGGTAAATACTAGTCATAATATACCACTCAGCTAGAGAGATATATATTCTCTTTACCTTGAATGGTTGAGCGTAATCCTAGTAATAAGAGCCAGAGGTTTGCGGGGTCCGATCCCTAGTGGAGGCAGTGATTTACATTGAAGTTAATCATGCTCTCTGTTACATAAACAAAACATATTGGGCAGTGGTTCTGTAATAGGTATCCATGGTTTTGATTGGCTTGACACCACACTTTGCCAACAATACTAGAGTATTGTGGAAGCAGGGGTATTAAGTTTTAATTAGTTTACAGCTTTTTTTATATATTTTTTTTCTTCAGACTTCCAGACGATTGAAGACTGCTCCCATGTTATATCAAGGACTGGCCCCTGGAAAATGTCACATTATTGTTGGCAAGAAATTTTCCGAACATAGGTAAAAATAAACTTGACAATGTATCCATGATGGCATTGAGTGTTCATCTGATTCGTTGCAGTTGTTGTGTAGATTAAAACTTCATATCTAGCTTTGATCCATAAAGCTTTAATACTTGTATTTATTTAACATATATGTGACATAATTGAGAGACAAATCTACATATTGATGTCATTATGCACCTGCTTTTTGGTGATATTATTATGTGTATGGAATTTTATCATTTTAACTGTTTAGTTTCATCTAACTTCATTGTGTTGCTTTTTAATGTAGTGTTAGAATGTTGTGTGAATGGATCAATGTTTCTGTGTTGTAGATATCCACAGGTTAATGAGATTTTGAAAGCACCCAACACCATCCTCCTTTACCCTGGGGAAGATGCGATGGACATCCAAAATCTCCCCCTTCACTATCACAGCTATAATCTTGTTATGCTGGATGGAACTTGGGCCCAGGCCAAGAATCTTTATTGTGCAAACAAAATTCTTTCCTACCCGAGAAAGGTATAAATAATACTTTTCTACAGTTACCATTTTGAAAATCTTTTAATACTGGTACTAACACGGGATAACACGGGGGAGTTGGTTCACAGGGTTTTACTTACAGAAAATTTACTCAATGTCAGTCACAGCGATAAAAGTGTGGATACACTTATCGAACGTAAGAGAAAATCATAGTCCTACTAGAATTTCCTGTCTATTGAGTATTTACTTGTAACATCTATGTTATAAATCTCTGTTAATGGTTGAACTGCTGATGTTCTTCCACATGAAATCAACTCATCTGTATCAAGTATGATAACTGGAGATCCACTTGACAGCAGGAAGTTTTCAATGGGTTTTTTTTTTTTTTTTTTGGAATGGGGCTCTATTTTAAAATCAGAAAATAAAAAGCATCAGTATTTTGACAGTTATGAGTCAGTTGGGAAAATATGACAAAGAAAACCCAAGCAAATTTCATGATTTCAATATTTTATTCAGAAACTAAAACTGACACATAAATCCTTATAAACACTAAGATTATCACTAAAAATAACGAAAAGTCTTTTACACAGTTATAAAAAATGGCCAATTGGAATAATCTGAATTGGGAAACTTGTGTCAATTTTTGATTGGGAATAGAGTTGTAAGCTGGACCCTACAAATACACTTCAGAAAATCTCTGGGCACATTATATGTACATGCTTATACATATATAACACTATGTACATGTATAATATGTGGTTTGGTCAACTGTGTTGGGTTTACTGATATAAATGCTGTTTCCCTTCAGACATTTTCAAATTCTAACATTGATCCTTCTTTATCTCACTTCCAACGTTTTTGTTTTACCAGGTACAAATTAATGATAACCCCATCAGCAAGTATGTGATCCGTACCCAGCCCACAGACTCTGCTCTGTCTACATTGGAATCAGCTGCTGTAGCTATATCTGTCTTGGAAAATAGACCAGAAATTTTTGAGGTAATTAATCCTAAGTCCTGCTGAGGTGATTTTTCAAATTTAACTTTAAAAATTAGTGATAATAAACATTCCAAATCTATGCATTTTTAGGTCAGGATGACCTATAGTCATCATGCTTCGTCCGTCGTCGTGCGCCGTCCACCGTGCGCCGTGCGTAAACTTTTCGCATTTCAAACTTCTTCTCAAGTTCCACCAGTGGGATTGAGCTGAAACTTGCCTGAAATGATCCTGAGATGGTCCTGACCAAGTGTCGTTATTTTTCGGGTCGGTCCGAAATCCAAGATGGCCGCCATAGCCGCCATTTTGAAAACACATTTTAATCTTCTTCTCATGTTCCACCAGTGCTATTGAGCTGAAACTTGCCAGAAATGATCCTGAGATGGTCCTGACCAAGTGTTGTTATTTTTCGGGTCGGTCTTTTTCGGGTCGGTCCGAAATCCAAGATGGCCGCCATCTTGAAAAACACATTTTAACATTCTTCTCAAGTTCCACCAGTGCTATTGAGCTGAAACTTGCCTGAAATGATCCTGATATTATCCTGACCAAGTGTTGTTATTTTTCGGGTCGGTCCGAAATCCAAGATGGCCGCCATAGCCGCCATCTTGAAAAACACATTTTAACCTTCTTCTCAAGTTCCACCAGTGCTATTGAGCTGAAACTTGCCTGAAATGATCCTGATATGATCCCGACCAAGTGTTGTTATTTTTCGGGTTGGTCTGAAATCCAAGATGGCCACCATGGCAGCCATCTTGAAAAAACATTTTAAACTTCTTCTCCAGTTCCACTGGTACCATTGAGTTGGAAATTGGTGAGGATTTTAAGGAAGGAGGGCCAACAAAGTGTTGTTATTTTTCGGCATTGTAAAATCATTGACTTGGCAGCCATGGCGGCCATTTTGTAACATGATTGTGCAATCATGGTTTTCCTGAACAATGCCTATTTTAAACTTCTTCTCAAATTCCACCAGTGGGATTCAGCTCTAACTTACCAGAAATGAACCTGAGATGGTCCTTACCAAGTGTTGTTATTTATTGGGTCGGTCAGAAATCCAAAATGGCCACCATGGCCAACAGTGCCACTATATACTTGCTACGGTAAATACATATTACAATAATATAAGGTTTTTAATATAGAGTCAGATGACCGTTAAGGCCCCTGGGCCTCTTGTTTTGTGTGGGGGCTTAAATATTATCTGATTCCTTGTTAAAAAATCACCCATCCAGTGCCATGACATTTAAAGAGTTTTTTCTTACATTCTATCTTTTCAGTTGAGATCTGATGTTGTAATTTTTTGCCTCACACACATTGTTATATCACAATTTAGATTTCAAATCAATCTCATAAAATGCTGTTTTCACAAATATTTACAAAGAAGTCTTACTTATGTGATAAACAGCATTCTATATTTGTTTTCGTGACATAAATACATAATGAAACTTGTTTACCATTTTTTTCTTGGTTTTGTTTCACAAATTTCACATGAAATGGAAGCTTTTATATTAGATCCTCTTTAAAAGGACTGAGTGTTAATTATCAGGTAGTAAGATATATATACAGAGTAGTAATAACGTTGTGTGTCCATGCAAAACTCTTTGTGAACAAGATGTTTCATTAACCTTTAAATGGCAATTTCAGTTGACAACAAAGAAAAATTAGAGACAAATATGTAAAGCAACATCTGTAATTAATTTCAGCGCAAATTTTCATCAGAAACACCTAATCAATGTATTAACAGAATATGTATTGTATTTCAGATGTTGACCAAACCTCTGGATGCTCTGTGTAACTTCCAGATGAAATTTGGTGCTGTTCAGCATCAAAGCAAGACCTATAAAATTGAAAATGGACTTTGGAATAAACCTCTCTCTAAAAAATTCTTAAAAAAGAGAGAGCAAGAAAAATTGAATAGTCAAGAACAATCTGGTAGTAGCTGACTGGTATATCCTGTTAACTGAAGAGTGGTCAAAACATGTGATATTTCTAGATAAAATTATGAACTTTAATGTATAAACTTTTTACTATTTAGTGTGTTTTCTTGTGTTTTCTCATTGATAAAATGATAATAAAATAATTAAGTTATAATGCAGAGATTTCTATCACTTTTAAGAGGTGGTAGAGATTATCTACCAGATATTAATTACCTTGCTAGAATTGTCAGTTTTAAAATAAGGTAAAAGTGATTCACAAATATGCCCTCCCTAAACTTAATACCTAATAATAATAATTTGTACATTACTGTCAGTGTCTTGTCATCAGACACATCGTGACATCACCAACAGGAGGAGGAATGCGATGAGAATGTCATTTAAAATCTATATCAGTCTGAACTAATACTGCTTGTACTGAGGTTTGCAGAAATAATTAAATATAATATATTGTTTATATATTGTAAACAGAATCTTAAATTACAAGAGTCTCTATTTTTGAATGTAAATTGATAAGAATACCAAAAATTTTATTTACCTCCTTGCAATTGGAAGCTCGGTTATACAGAAATATATACGTTACACCATTACATAAACTTAATCTAAGGACTGCAATAGCTTATACAGAACCTGTGTATAGTGACCAGATTCCCATAACAAGCAACAGTTCTACCCAAAACAAAGTGCATGTTCATCTATAATGGTTCCTAATATTTTTTTAAAGTTTTATTGTAATTGGTTCACAAAGGAGTAGTCTGGACAAGAATCATCCAGATAGGTTTTTTATTGTTACCTTCACAACCAAACGTCAACAACTTTTCTGGGAAATACATCTATTGTATTTGCCACCCCTAAAAACCTTTTATATTAATTTTCAGTTTAATCGGACAATATCCCAATTTTGATCAAAGCACAGCCTCTATCATGTTTCTAATCATAGGCCTTCTTTTAGTTATCATGACAGCCAGATATGACATCCAATGTTTTGGAAAAGAACATCATTGTAATTTCCATCCCTTGAGATTCTTTTATACCATTTTTAACTAAATAAGACACTATTTATTTTAGTAGCCAATCAGAATCCTCTATTATGTTCAATAGTAAATCTTTATGAAAAAAAATATGCCCAATTAAAAGTATTGATAAGCTACACAGGCAAAAGTGCCACACATGTGCCACATGCGTAGCATTTTTCATGCGATTTTCACACGATTTTCATGCGTATATCATATGATTTTCCACACGCATGATTTTCGCATGAAAAGTTCATGTCATCCACATGCGATTATCATGCGATTTACATGTCTACTTGACACGCATGAGAATCGCATGTTTTGTTGCTACATGCGAGATACATGTGAAATTTACATGCGTGTATCACATTAAAGATTTTAAGCATCAGAATCATGCGTAAATATATATTTTGTTGTTTTTCATTCATTTTTATTTTCTATTTTCATTTATTTTCATTCTTTCAGCACTTACAGTCTATTCTAATGCTTATGTGGGTGTTTTTTTTATCACTTTTCATATAAATGAGGACTGATTTTCAAGTGAGATCTTTTAATTGTTTTAAATTTCACATTAACCAGAAAAAAATGAACGATGTATACTATTTGAACAAATTCTTTTAAACTTGAAAACAAATTTCAAGACTTATACATAACTTAACTCAAATGGTATAGATTAAGAAACATGAATACATATATACAGTACTGTACATATGTATTTCTTTTTCTAAATAAATTCAAATAATCAAGATTACCAGGTCAATATAGTAGAACATATCTGGTATACACCAATGTTAATTTGACTAAGTTAGACTAAAGAAGCCATGAATGCATAATGATACCATTTTTTTAATTAACAGTAGCTATATAATTGCTCTTGTTGCTCATGCTTATTTCTATTGTTTGTCACAAATGTCCTCATGTTACACATGTGTCTGAGTGTATCTATAAAAATTGTTAAATGAAGGTGTTTACATCTTTTATTATAAATTGACAATCGACACTTAATGATCATAAAGACATTGACAAAATATGCACATAAATCAGTTACCATATACTTTGATATAGGCCTAAAATTATGCAAAGTACATTTAAATATCATCGGCTGTTTCATTTGATAAATATTACGGCAGTAACCATGATCCATAGCCAAGCTGCACATATATTGCGACAAATATCGCGAAAACCACTAGAAACGGATACCTGCATCACGTCCACGCACTGTATCACAACCATGTCTGGTGCAGGGCCAGAGCGCACCACTAGATATGAAAACAATTTGGTGTCGCTAAGAATTTGGTGCAAATACAATAAAATCGGGTGTGACATAATACCTAGCTTACATATATAGATAAATGAGATATTTATTTACCTCAGAACACATATTTAGTCCCATCTAGGTGTTTTAATTCGTCCGCATAGACCCTCGCTTACGCTAGTGAAAATTTCATACTTGACTCGACGCCATATTGCTACCGGCGGGGCGGCCTAATTAACCTAATCAGTACACGATGGAGCGAAAAGAAAAAAAATACAATGTCAACATTTATTTTCATATATTTTACCGCTTATAATTAATAGATAATAATTTTTTGAATTGAATAACAGGTTTTGGGAAATAATATGCTCAGTTTCATTAATTTTAACTAAGTAAGAAGAAAACACAATAAATGATATGTGGTCTTTTCGGTCCATTGCGTTTGGATTCGGGTGGTTAGTCGTACTGTCACTTACAAACCGGAAAACCAAATTGGACAGAATCAGAATTACAATCGCTAGCGCAGTCCGTGGCGGAGAACATATCTGTGATTCACGGCGAATCCTTTTCCATTCACGTAACCAACGAGGCGGACAAAGATAACAGATAGGTAAGTGAAATGCGTTTGTGTGTTGTTTTTTTTCAGTAGGGTCTACTCCGGATGTTACGTCACCAGTGACGTCACCAAGTTTGTTGCTGCGCCTGTCTCATTGAAGTTGTATTTCGGTGGGCTGTGTTGTATTTTACTGTCACTGCCAGTATTTCTTACAATATCTGAAAATCAGAGACGATGTTCCAAGATATGGATGTTTTGTCATGATTATATGTTGCTTTGCACAAGCACGCGTGCAAAAAATAATCAACCCAGCGTTCAGAATGTCAAGCAAAGTCCCGTAGCCTCGAGCTCATCGGCAGTACCAGTACCGCTGACTGTAACTTGTAAGTAAACTTGTTTGCTGACATTGATGTAAACAGGCGACGCTAAATATGCACGAAGAACAGATCCCGTTTATTTTATATTTACTGTAGTAATACTTTTTTCTCCAAATTTAATTAATTTTAGATTTCGATAGGCCTAGCCGGTTTAGTTTTTTTTGTGGCTAGCTTTCTCAGTGATTGTTAACGTCTAAAAATATCAACGGGAATCGCCAGATTGAGGTCACAAATGTACAGAAAACCGCACGTGTGCTCACGGACATTTTCTCGTGAACGAGCAGAATAATGAAATACATTTTGATTTATAACCGCTCGCATAGATATACATATGTATACTACTCATAAAACATGTAACTTATCTTAAAGTATGCAGTATAGGCCTATCATCTTATTATTTTGTTGGTTCATTTTTAGTTGGATTATAGATACTAAAAATGCATCTAATGTAATTTTTTGTTTTCATGTTATTCCTGCCTCATTAAATCAAGGTCATACATGGAGTTCTTATGCCAGTTATATAAGAAATATGCTACTCCTTGAACTTTTACATCCATAGATTAATATAATTTTCATGTATGAGTTAAGCAAATTCTTATCAAGCTTTCATGTACACTAACTGCAGTTGGCCTTATGTCATTTTTTAAAAGTTTAAACATTTGAATTTATGATTTTAAAATTGGCTTGAACAACCATCCTACATTCATGAGAGTGACACGTCATAATCTGTTACATAAAATGTAAGAGTGACACGTCATACTATGATATATATTGAATGAGTGGGAAAGGAAAATGATGTAGTTCCAACAGGTCCGTTTTACAGGTAAATTGTACATAGTTTGCTGCCCAGAGGCAAATTGTACCTCAGACTGTAGATTTATAGGCCTATTTAATTTTCCTGGACGTGAACAATGTGTACTAATAACGGGTATACGGCTATAGGTTGGTTTTTGGAAGTGGTGAATTTACATTCTTTATACCTTTGGGAATTTCACTGAAGTTTTTTTTTACTTTTTCTTTCTTTGGAATAAATTTTAAAGCATTGTCTTTATATTTTTGAATCAAACAAGAGAACTGCATCATTTCTTAATTTGTTTTGCATAATTTTTTTCTGAACTTATATCATTCAATTACATGTATTTGTAGAACTATTGAAATGACACTGCAAGCTGGAAAGTTCCTCATGCATCAGGTCCTGTCACTACAATACATGATATCAGGGATATGTCCCTGGTCATAATGATTGTTTAAATAAGAAAATTTAAAGATTTGAAATTGATTTCGAAATGAAATATTGAATAACTTCAGCCTGTGTTGTGTGATGGGAATAATTTTGAAAGATCAAATTTAACTATTCAAATGATTTGCTTCATGAATCTCACATTATCAACATTTTTTTTTTTCAAATTAGACTTTTTATTTAAATTTTTAATGAAACATGATTACATCATATATGCAAATGCTAAAAATTTGAAATTATTTGTTTTGAAGTCTCTGACCTGACCTTGATTGAGACTATATCTTTGGACAGAGCCAAATTATATCTTTTGCCATGTACAAAAAGAAATCAATGTGGAGAAAGCTAAGTTGATACTAAAATATTTTCAATTAAGTCATATTCAGTTATTTTGGGTGAGGAACCATGTACATTTTTGTACACTTTTGAATTCAAGTTGATTTCATCTATTTACAAAGGTATTACAGAAAATTATTTGACAAATTCGAACAATGACCAGGAATAAATTATCACATTCTTTGAAATGTCATCTGCACACAGGTAAAATATAGTTGGCTTAGTTGCACAGGGACTGATGTAAAAAGTTCACAATGTATGTGGCCATCACTGCAATGGACAAATATTGATATCAGAAAGGGCATTCAATTCCAGGCCTCAGAGCGCAGTTTATTTCCCTCTTGAGAAAAACTGAATTGAAATATTTTAAAAGTTTTCACAAAATATGGTTTTCATTTCATATTGCAGAACTATTCTCACAATTTCAAGTGACCTACTGGTATTCTTATCGCCTTTTGCCCGTCGTTGTCCGTCATGCGTCCGTAAACAATTTACATTTTTGACTTCTTCTCCAAAACCCCTGAACCAAATTCAATGAAATCTGGCTAAAGGTCAACGAAATTATGAATTACATGGTCCCCACCCCCCAGGGGCCTGAGGTATGGGGCTAAAAAGGGTCAAAATGACTGCAACTTCAAAAATATTCTTCTCTATACAGTTATATACTCTCAGATATGTTGGAATCAAATACTCTTTATAGATGGAAGGGTCTTATGGTGCTTTACCAAAATTATGAATTTCATGACCCAGGGGTCTCACATTTTGCCCCTCGGGAGGGGGTAAATTTTACGTTAGTTTATATAGGGAAATCACATTTTTGACTATAATTTGTTTGATTTCTATTGGAATTCATTCTAACTTGGTTAACATTATTAGCTTGTGATGGCAGTTTGATGGTATACACATGTTGGCCCTGACTGACCCCCAGGGGCAGATAGGCGGGGCTAAAAAGGGTCAAATTGACTAAAAATTTCAAACATCCTCTTCTCAAGACCCAAATAACTAAATAAGGTAGAATCAAATACTCTTCATAGTTGGAAGGGGCTTATGGTGCTTAATTAAAATTTCATGACACTGTGGTCACACATCTACCCCTTGGGAGGGGGTAAATTTTATTATAGTTTATATAGGGAAATCACATTTTTGACTATGATTTGTTTGATTTCTATTGGAATTAATTCATTCTAATTTCATTAACATTATCAGCTTGGGATAGCAGTTGATGGTATGCACATATTGGTACTGACTGACCCCTTGGGGCTGATGGATGGGGCCAAGAATGGTCAATTAAATTAACTGAAATATTTCAAATCTCAGGTGACCGTTAAGGCCCATGGGCCTCTTGTTCACTTATTTGATACAACTGCAATTGTTAGATATTTTATTAAAACTGGTATACACGTACTGCTACCATATAAGAGGTTAAAAACATTTATTTATTCATACAGTTTGCAAACAAATTGATATCAATGATTAAATGAAGCTGAATTTATGTTTTTATTTTCTGAAAACTATTTTGTTTTCTTTGTTTTAGATATCTTCAACATCCAGCTCCTAGAGGGACACCAGCTGTAAGAACTCCTGTCAGCTTCAAGTCTAGGTAATCACACATGTCTTGTAACTTCATAATAATCTTTAAAAAATACTTATTTATTTGGACACTTAACCAACTGCTGTTTGTTTAATCACTGTTACCTTCATGTCAAGCTCATAAAGAAATGTGATAATTTTTATAAATTTTCTATAATAAATATGAAACATCAATGTGTAAGCACTGTCTTGGACTTTTCCAACGTCCAGGTCAGTTTTGTTTCTTTTTACGCCCTGTTGAAAGCCAATATCATTTAAGGATGTACCGGGTTTGGAGGAGAAGGAACGCTGGAAAACCCAGTGTTTAATCCGAGGGATTCACTGATCTCTGGTCAGTGCCAAGTAGCTGCCCCACTTGGGTTTCAAACTCACAACAGAGAAGCCTGAGGGGCAGGTCAAAAAGGGTCAAATTGACTGAAATTTTGAAAATCTTTTTCTCCACTCCCAGATAAGCTGAAATCAAATACTCTTTGTATCAAAGATGTAGATGGAAAGGTCTTGAGGTCCTTTACCGAAATTGTAAATTTCATAACCCTGCGGTCAAGCGTCTTCATTGAGAAGGGGTAAAATTTACTTTATTTTATATAGGGAAGGCATTTAACCTCTGCTCATAAAAGCTGTATATGATACTGCCATTGCAATGATTCAGTGATTGATTCTCTAAAATAATTATACCCCCGCAACGAAGTTAGGGGGGGGTATACTGGAATCAGGTTGTCCGTCCGTCCGTCCGTCCGTAGACGCATTTTGTCCGGACAACTCCTCCTAAACTGATGGGCCGATTTCAATGAAACTTCACACAAATATAGAGGAACATGTGTAGATGTGCATGCCACTTTATTTTTCTCAAAATTATGGTTGCTATGGCAACTGGTCACTATAAACAGGTTTTCTGATAAGAACCATAACTTTAAGTTTGTCCGGACAACTCCTCCTAAACCGATGGGCCGATTTCAATGAAACTTCACACTAATATAGAGGACCATGTGTAGATGTGCATGCCTTTTTATTTTTCTCAAAATTATGGTTGCTATGGCAACTGGTCACTATAAACAGGTTTTCCGATAAGAACCATAACTTTAAGTTTGTCCAGACAACTCCTCCTAAACCGAAGTGCCGATTTCAATGAAACTTTTCACAAATATAGAGGAACATGTGTAGATGTGCATGCCACTTTTGTTTCTTTTTTTTCTTTTTTTTTAAATGTGGTTGCTATGGCAACTGGTCACTATATTACTGGGTTATCTTATTAAGCCTTCCATTTCACCATTGCAGATTGCGGGGGTATAAGTCAGCCATCTTGGCGACAGTTCTAGTTAATTTTGAAAAGTAATGTAGTCATATTATTGAGATTTTGATTATCATCTCATAATTAAATATCGTTCATCATGTGTGAATGTACCATGAAAAACCAATTTTGATTACTTTTTTCTTTTAATTTTGTTTACAGAAACTTCAACAAAGGTGGACATCTGGAGAAGCTGAAAGACAGATCTGCAACATAGTGAAACTGTTTTCTGCTTTCGGCAAATGGACAGTCAGTCAGTCACAGCAGGCAAGGCTCGGCAGTTTTGAAACCCATGTGAACAGTGTTAAGCTTCAAGGAAAAAGATTCAATGAACTGTATATCATATGATTCTGTATAAATATATCCATGCAACAAAAGTGATTTCTGGAACTAGAAGTAATGCTGTTGGAGAGGCAAACAATATGAATAAGACAACAGAATCTCCGTCTTGTTGAAAAAGTGATGTTTTTCTCTATACAAGTTATACCAGTAATGCAAAGGCCAAGGACATGGATAGTGGTTTTTAATATTTATATATATATGTGTATTGATCTTTCTTACCATAAGATAAACTGACATTCTAAACTATAAATTATTTACAGTGCAACTTGGTTTTGTATGGATTTACTTTACATGAGCAAGTATTAAATGAATTATATTTTTGATTCTAAATAACAAATTTTCATCTTGTTATTATTGATTAGACTTTAAGATAATATGCCCATTGGGCATCTGACATTGTTCTGTTTGGTTTGCTTTATTTTGTTTACAGCCATTAAAGGGATGTCAGGTGTTGAATGTATAGAGGAAAGCCTGAGTACCTGAGATAAACCAAAGATCTATGATCAGTACCTGGCAATTGTCCAATGTGGTTTTCAAACTCACAATCCAGAAGTGAAGGTTATAATGGAACAATGTTGGGACACATTAACCACTCGGCCACTGTGGACCCTGACATGACACATTCTGAGTGGTAATAGAATTGTTTGAGAATGATCTAGTACATTTCTGAAGAAATTCTAGAACAATTCAAGACTTTCTCAGAGGACATGTGATTTACGCATGTGCTCTTTTCATGCATATTACACACGTAATTTACATACGAGATACACACGTAGCTCTTTTCGTCTCCTCCACATGCGTATTGATTCGCACGATTCTCGCACGACAGATTTTACATGCGTTTAACGCATATGATACGCATAATTTACGCATGTAGCTACGCATGATCCACGCATGTCGAAATTTACACACGAGACACATGCGTATTACGCATGATATTCATATGAACTCAACGCACGATTTATGCGCGTGCTCTTTTCTGCTTAACCACGCATGTAAATTTCATATGATTTTCATGCGTTTTACGCATGTGGCACATGTGTGGCACTTTTGCCTGTGTACACCTCTTCAGCAAGTTTGAATGAAATCGATCCAGAACTGGTGATCCATTTCACAAAAAGCATTGTATTCTTGTCACCAGTGCAACCAAAATTTGTTTAAAAAAACCAAACATCTCTGTTTCCTTTTTCCTTTCATTGAAATTGGTTGACAAGATTGCGGACGACATTTTCTACAGACTGGCACTGCAAAGGGAAAAAATGGCTTGAATGTTGGAAGAAAAGATATGTGAGGAAAAGTCTGCAGAGCATGAGTAAGCGCCTACTACAACAGACAGCATCCAACTGCCTAGGCGTCTTGAAACCGTGTTCTAGTGGAGAGTAGTAATTAAGCTCAGACTCGACAACATTTTATTCGATACTGTCAGCACATTAATTTAGTGATCACAACCTTAGACTTAGAAACTTCCATAGTTACTAGTATTTTGCCGATAGTATGAAACAACTAAAAACTTCTGGATAAAAATGAACAATGCTCGATGTGTATGGCAATGCCATGCATTGGATGTGAGGCAGGAGGAAGTATAGGTAAAATATAGCAATCCTATTAAAAACCATCTCATTTAGAGTCAGTCAAGTTCTATTACAAATATTTTCCCCATTTATGGAGTTAGCACTCTCCTTTAACTATTATTCAGTTCCCTGGTCCAAAGATGGTTCACGGTAATTTCAGCTGAATAGCACGCAACCAATTTTGTCTTCCCAATGCAAGGTAGGGGGGATTCAATGTACAATATCTCATTCCATTTGAAATGGGATGCTACAGGCCAAATTTAGTTTTTAAAAAATCCACACAGAAGAGGATAGATTTTTTTAAGCTCTTTCTCACCTTTTGGTCCCTACACCTCCACTCACTGGGTAGCCAAATAATCTGTTACATTTCCCTATATCTTATGATGCCCTAGACCCATTAAAATACATCAAGACTCTTAATGATAATCTTCATTTCCTCTTTTGGACCTTTATATTGCCCCTAGGGAACTAGACCCCTGTTTTTATGTATGTATGCCTACGTGTAAACATAAGAAGAGTACCGCTATAAAAATTCTTGGTCACCTAGTTGGGACCCACCTATAGCTACCTGTCCCTTGGAACCTGGGCCTCCATTTATTATACCATAAATATAGTATCCTTCAATCAATAACGCTTCCGGCCAAATTTGATCAAAATACCTTGATCCATTATAGAAAAAATATTTTTAAGAATTTACTATTTCCAGCGCTGTGCCCACCCGTCAGGCAATGAAAAGAGGCACGTGTCCCTTGGCAGACCTACTGTAAATACAAAACCGGCTTCCTATAACCTGATGATAAAGCTATTTCTCTTCCTTTTGGGCCGTGTCCACTGCTCCCGGCGGAGTGACTGTCATTTATAGGATACTACCCACCAAATACCATCAAATTATCTCCATCCTAACAGAAGAGTAAACAATTAAAGTTGCATGTATTCATTTATATCTCCCCTCTTTGGTACCTCCCCTCTGCTTCCGTGTTCTTATCATTAATAAAAGAATGTTTCCATTCCCTTAAGGAAGCTCCTGACCAGAGACGTATATATCGCGCCTCGGTCTGTCCAGACCAAAGAGCCTAACTAACGTTTTTAAGGAAAAAAGTTGACGGACAGCAGACGCTACGCCATTTCACATCTCAAACTAAGACTAGAAAAAAAGTATTCTAAAAATGTTTTAAATTATTCCTGATGTGGGGTCTATGAAAGACCTTGAAAGGTTTGGTAAAATACCAGTTAAATCTACTGTTGGTACTAAACACTGCATTTTCTTGTCCCTTGAATAAAACTAGTAGACAAAAACATTAAAGATTTGCTTCATTTCCAACAAATTACCTTTATAGAGGATTGTGTTATCACCAGAGACTCCATTGCCTCAATCGCTCATATATCTAATCAAAGTTTGAATTTTACGCTACCTGAGAAATTGCATGTTATTAATTTACTCAGTCAAATTACTACAAACCTAAGAAACACTTTCTTTTTGGGGACTTGTTGCAGTGACGAAGCAACTCGAAGCAGCTGATTGGCTGAATTAGTTGTGAAAACCTTGTCATTATCATTATCAGATGTTGAGCTATTCAAATGGCCGGGCTTTGTCCGTGGTCTATGGTCCGTCCGCAAAACAATCTTTGTTATCACTGACGGTATTGATCAAAGCTATTGTAAAAGTCTATTTGCACTGTTCTATCTATCGTCATACGACACAAAATATATTACTACATGTATCTGGTATATGTGTTATCACACAACCTCGGCTGGGATCCAAAGACATAATAACCGTACTCCTATAGATACACTAGAGATAATGGGACAATGCTGCAGAAGCTCATCTACAGCTCGACCACTCCAAAGTCGAGTCGTGTGAGATAGAGGTTTACTGTAGAGCGGGCGGATCAATTGGATGTTACAAATGGTGTCCCTTGTATTTACACCAAAGTAAGTCAATTAAAGAGTTGTTAAGTTTGTTTCCCACGTGCAGCAGTATCAAACGTACTTACCTGCAGGACCGGGGCTAGGTCTTGTGACTTGCACAAAGCACAAAAAGGTGGATGTGGTTAATTAAGCATTGAACTGCTTTCAGTTGGAAGTTATGGGCTGATGAATGCCAACTGGACAAAGGCAAATTTCATGAAACACGCTAGCGCTTCATGTTGAATTTGCCTTTGTTCAGTTGGCATTCATCAGCCCATAACTTCCAACTAAAAGCCAGTTCAATGCTTATATTTACATTTGACAACAATTTTTAAAGACTATATCCAGGAATTTTGCTCCGACAATGAATGAACAAATTATTATCGTCAAAGATGGAACAGCCTTTTCAACAGCCATCTTTCGTTATCGCAGACGTGACAATTATGACGTCACTATATTAATGACGTCATAATAAGGATTTGGAAGTTATGGGCTCATAACTTCCAAGTGAGCTTGGTAAAGTTATATATACCAGGTAGTGGGGCTGCAGTGTAAATGTAAATATAAAAACTTAATCAATGTACATATCTCTTAATTCTAAATGAGTGGGACATTCTAGAGTAATAACTGATTTTTCTTAACATAGCCTATGGAATGTATACCTGAAAATCCTACTTTTTGGTTAACATTGTATTCCGTCTGTTTAGAAAAAAAACTTCAAATATAGCAATCCAATCGGTTACTGTACTCATATGTGCTTAGCACGCCCTTTATAAGTCCAAGACCGATTATAGACTAATATTTGCTAAGCACCTACATGTATATGCTGTACTGTACAGTAGATATGAATAGGGGTTTTTTTTCTAAAAAAAAAATAAGAAATATTATGTTTGTAATCAAAGGTTATTGTTTATCATATATTTAATGGGACCATTGCCGGAAATATCGAAATGTGTTCACTCAGCCGTTGCCGATATAAAACGTGTACCATATACGTACAAATGTAGTCCGGGAATTTCAGTCCCATGTTTCATGTTGGTTCCACGTTTTAGTAGGCTAGCTCAAACATTCATTTCCGGATATTAGCAGTGCCCAAAATAACAAACAAGCGTTCTGCAGAGGGATGTCTGCTGAGAATCTGGCAGACAAATGTGAAATTTTCTATCGAAAACGACATGGCTGTGTCAGAATGACCACTGGCAATCATGGGATAGAATCAAGAAGACTCCACAACGAATAGGAAGTCAATATTTCCCGATGCCGAGTGAAACACTTTTTTTATTCTCAAGAGCTCGAGCCATAAGGTAATGCATGGATCCGGACGTTGCTGTGGTAAAATTTGACCATACTATTTAAAGGCAGATAGAAAATTAGATAGATCTGTGTGTACGTTAGTAATGAGCGATTGAAGTATGGAAATCGGCCAGCTGCATTGTACAGATTTGCTTTGAATGTATGAACTCGACTGTAATAACCACTATGACAGTACTAAAGAGATATATTTTTTCTATAAATATTAGGCCTAAAATATGCAGGTGCCTATGATCATGTTTAGTAAAAACGCAAAGTGTTAGAAAATTGAAGGTTTCATAGGGGATATTTATCTATGACTACATTTTAATAAACGCCATCAGTAAGTTAAAAAATATGGTTTTTAATTCTTTGCAGAAAACAATGTTGCGTTATAGGCAATTTAGACAGAGCTGAGTTGAAGGTGGTTATAATTACTGAATCATTTTAAATCACAAACTTTGAGTTTGACTTTTTTTGTGGGGAAATGGATCCTGGTTCCAGTCAGATGTTTGATGCTCCCTATAGCTACTCATATGCATGTTGGTTTGTGATTCTCGGGAGGCTGCATGATCAGAACGTTCCAGTCTGTGCTGTCGAATAGTTGTGTCCTTGGGCAAGACACTTTACCGTAATTGCTTTGGATGACATATAACAGGCCTCCCATATGTTATTCAGTAAGGTATTTACCAACAACTACTAGGAGACCCCCACCTCAAAAAGACCCTGGCTGTTCATGTAGTGATAAACCCAGCAAATCAGTCAGATATTGTCTGTGGGAATAAAGATTGATTTCCGGCTTCAGGTTTGCATTTAGGTATAAGCTTAGGCCTACTTGAAAGAAATCAGGATGAGCATGCCTACAGAAACGTCATGGTGGAATGATGAAATATTTCGATATGGCCAGTGGATCATGTGTTATTTTGAATAGGGCCGTAAGGCATACATTCAAACCCAGTTATATCGAAATCTAAGGGGAATGGAAAAATATTTCAAATTAATCATGATAATTTTTCAACATAACCAGGGTATATCCAACCTATGGCCGACATATTTCAGTATCGTTTAATGCCAAGAACACAACATTGTTTGAATTAATCAACATTTTATTTGGTCAGTATTTACAATTAGTTCAAGATGATTATATTTTCACTGATCATGATTATGAGTTTCTTAGAAGAGTTGGAAGAAGTCCTTGACTCTTGTTTGTTTTTGTTTATTTATTTCTTTTAACATTACATATAGCATCAAGTATGCAGACAAACATGAAATCAGTTTCCGGTACACCCAGGGTATTTTTCAAGAAACTTAGTACCATCTGTAGTCCATCCTGTGCATCAGTGATTATATATATAGTTGCCTTGAAAATTCAAGAATCCTTTGAGGGTTGTTGTCAATATAACTGTCCTGGTTATAACGTAATTCATTGTCTGTAAAATCCTGTAGAATGTCTTCGTCATTTGTGATTGTCACGCATGTTGGTAAATGAAAGTCAGTTTTGATGTAAGTGGCGTGACTAAAAATACTCGTAAAAGCCATTATAAACACAGCCTCTCCCTCTAGGTGTACTCATTAAGTAATACAGATTCGTGCTCATTATAAACACATTAATGATTACAACTCAAAATGTATTTGTATTGTTTCAATTCATTAAGAATGACCATGGCTAGATAGGATGTTGAACAATACTAAATATGAACTCATTCTGGCATTCGTACTGTTGTAAAACCTGTTTAGTAATTTATTGGTTTTAATGTCACAGTAAATTATACAATCATATAGCTATACTACCCAGTAGAATTGCAATAGCAAGGAAGTTTATTGTTAATTGTTTATTGTCAGCATGATTATTTTTTGAACTTTCTATTTTGACGATGCTAGTACTGCCACTGTGTCCATGGTTATTTATACTGACAAAAATTATCATACAGTTAATATTTACTATTTTACAAATTCATATATGGTTGTTTTATAAAAGAGAAACAAAATGTTAGATGAAGTATCGTTATAATGATTTGTGTTCCAACTTTCAGATAAAATATGGCTGTAAACACACACATTCACTCAAAGTTTGGAGAGCACTTCCACTCCAGTTGGGTTTTAGAAGACTGTGAAATGATTGCAAGGCCCAGTGGTATGGATGGATGTTACCAGCGACTTCTCACCAATAAGGAGGTCACAGAGTTGCCTTTGCAGGCTATCAACTTACGAGGTCCAACACTCCCGGATTTTGACAATGATGTAGTTACAACAGATGAACAAGAACATTTGATTAATGCTCTATTGGGGTCCCAACTCAATTTAGCTAAAACTGTATGCAGTTTATCAAAATTTTCGAAATCTCTTTACAAAAGATTGGTGGTTCTACAGAGAATATATACAGCAGTGTCTGTTAAACATCATAACAAATTCAGTCTCACTTCTGGTGCACAGATCGACAAATCTGAGCTTATAGCAGGCAGACCATCAGGAAAAATGTTTGAGAATTTAGGAGGGAGTGTTGCATGTTCGTCAGAATCACAGAGAAACACAGCTTTATTAGAACTTGGTGTTAAAACAGGGTTAAGTTTGTTGTTTTCATTATTGAAACAAAATTGGATGTTAGCTGGGAAGTTGCAGCAATTTTGTATATGTAATGATATTTTACAAACTGCCATTTCTGTTGTATCGTCTTTTCCGCCCCTGTCTCTTGCCAATGAAACTAAGCTTACTCATTTAGGTATAGAATCTTTGAATGAAGTCAACAAATTTTTACGACAAGCTGCGAGTCCACAGTCAGGAGCAGATTTAGAGGGTCAGCGTCTTGCTTCAGAACTTATGATATCTCTTGCTGCTCAACGTGGCTCACTTTGCTATGTCCTGGAGTGGGTGGATATGGCACTGCACACATCGGTAACAGTTCTCTGTGATCAGAAAGGACAAGAAAAAACAGAAGCAGGGAAAATCAACTGGACATTCTTCACCGGCATTGTAACACAGATGATCAAATCAGTGGTAATATATGTTTATATTTTGGACATTTCTTCGCAGTTGCAACAATATTTTATAGATATATATGATCAGTGAAATAATAGTGACAGAACAGAAAAGTAAATAATTTAATAGAAGATGGATAAGTAACAGTGTAAGTTAAATGATATATCATAGAATATTGTTAATATTGTTAATGGTCCCTTTGTTTGACTACTAGTCTAAAAGATGATTTATAAGTAACATCACAAGTTAAACGATATGATTACAGTGTGTGCTATGATCTGTGTGCAGTGTAGTAAATGTTAATCACCAAAGTTGATTCATTTCATTTCACAAAAATCGACAACAGCTTCGGACAGTACCAGGTAGAAATTTATGTGGTTAAGGTTCCATAGTAATGAGGAAGATTGTATTATAAAACATTAAATAAAAGAATATCAGGCAATGCAAGTGTATGTATAAAACAATGCCAAAGGATTGTCCCACTGCTCAATGAAGTCTACAAGGAATAATGTAGTAACAGAGTTCCTGTCAATAAAATAATGTTACAGTAAATAAATGTCTGCTGTTAAATAAATGTCAGATGTTATAGATAAAGTTTTAGATAGTTTTTTTTATAGTACTAGTTCCAGTGGGCTAATTAATTGGATTAAACATTATTCTGACATGGCACCAAAGGGCACCATCCTTAGAGATAATAACAGTGTGATTGCTTTGGGGAGGCTGGCAAAATTATGGGATATTTATAGTTTTACTTAGCTACTAGTATACTCAGAATGCGGACTTTGGAAGGGTTATGGTAAGACCCTTGGAATATGAATTAGAAATAAGGTCAGTTAAATTCAACTGTTATATCCAATATGTATAATTGTAGCTATCTAGGCTTAACATGTATTTCAGATATTATGATAGAGGTAATAAAATACTGCTGTTAAATTGGTAAACAATGTTTAAGAGATCTTTTGTATTCTACAGGGAGGACCACCCACTCTGACATCAATGTTTGCAAGAAACCCACCAGTAGACGAAAATGGACTAGTCCCTCTTTACTTAGCCGCAGTTGTACTGTTAGAGGAGGTATGGCTATAGTTTCTCAGTTTTGATTTGATTAACAAACAATATGAAAGTACTTGTGTTTAAGTTCATCTGACCAAAATATAAATGAGCTTATACTTTATAATGCAGGGTCTATTGTGTTGACTTCATCTATCTGGCATGATATAAGCCTGCTAGCCTTCTTGAGATGTAGCCTGATAAAAAGACTACAAGCTAATTACTTAAGGCTAAGTTTTCAATAAGTTTTGTATGATTGGTTTCGGCTGTACAGTTTGAATATGTACATCAAGACTAACTGTTCAATAGTTTTGTATGATTGGTTTTGGCTGTACAGTTTAGCTACAATTATGAGACTGACTGTTCAGTAGTTTTGTATGATTGGTTTTGGCTGTACAGTTTGGCTGTGATTCTGAGACTAACTGTTCAGTAGTTCTGTATGATACAGCTGTACAGTGTGACTACCTACCACAAGACAAACTGTTCAATACTGATGTATGAGATAGCTGTACAGTGTGACTACCTACCACAAGACAAACTGTTCAATACTGATGTATGAGATAGCTGTACAGTGTGACTACCTACCACAAGACAAACTGTTCAGTAGTTCTGTATGATATAGATGTACAGTGTGACTACCTAACACAAGACAAACTGTTCAATACTGATGTATAATATAGCTGTACAGTGTGACTACCTACCACAAGACTAACTGTTCAATACTGATGTATGATATAGCTGTACAGTGTGACTACCTACCACAAGACTAACTGTTTAATACTGATGTATGATATAGCTGTACAGTGTGACTACCTACAACAAGACAAACTGTTCAATACTGATGTATGATATAGCTGTACAGTGTGACTACCTACCACAAGACAAACTGTTCAATACTGATGTATGATATAGCTGTACAGTGTGACTACCTACCACAAGACTAACTGTTCAATACTGATGTATGATACAGCTGTACAGTGTGACTACCTACCACAAGACTAACTGTTCAATACTGATGTATGATACAGCTGTACAGTGTGACTACCTACCACAAGACTAACTGTTCAATACTGATGTATGATACAGCTGTACAGTGTGACTACCTACCACAAGACAAACTGTTCAATACTGATGTATGATACAGCTGTACAGTGTGACTACCTACCACAAGACTAACTGTTCAGTAGTTCTGTATGATACAGCTGTACAGTGTGACTACCTACCACAAGACAAACTGTTCAGTAGTTCTGTATGATACAGCTGTACAGTGTGACTACCTACCACAAGACTAACTGTTCACTAGTTCTGTATGATATAGCTGTACAGTGTGACTACCTACCACAAGACAAACTGTTCAATACTGATGTATGATACAGCTGTACAGTGTGACTACCTACCACAAGACAAACTGTTCAATACTGATGTATGATACAGCTGTACAGTGTGACTACCTACCACAAGACAAACTGTTCAATACTGATGTATGATACAGCTGTACAGTGTGACTACCTACCACAAGACTAACTGTTCAATACTGATGTATGATACAGCTGTACAGTGTGACTACCTACCACAAGACTAACTGTTCAATACTGATGTATGATACAGCTGTACAGTGTGACTACCTACCACAAGACTAACTGTTCAATACTGATGTATGATACAGCTGTACAGTGTGACTACCTACCACAAGACTAACTGTTCAGTAGTTCTGTATGATACAACTGTACAGTGTGACTACCTACCACAAGACAAACTGTTCAATACTGATGTATGATACAGCTGTACAGTTTGACTGCCGCCTATGAGACTAACTATTCCTTAATCTTAATAATAATACTTTGGAGTTTTATATTCCGCTATATCACAACAATCTAGCTGTCTCAAAGTAGTTAACAAATCATTATCCATGGTTATCTGCCCTTTAGCAACTTTCAACTCCCTTGGGAGCATACCGTCGGAGCTGCCATTTTGGTGCTATAAGCTTACAATGACATTTCTTGCACTGCCCCACCACACTCATTTACAGCTGAGTCAACTTGAACACAACATAATAAAGGATACAACATAGCACTGGTGCCTGGACTCAAACAGTGACCCTTTGGTCATGTAACCCTGCATAACTACTGTTTTGTATGATACAGCTGTATAGTTTGTCTGCTGACTACGAGACCAACTCTTGAATAGTGTTGTGTGATTGGTTACAGCTGTATAGTTTGGCTACCGACAATAAAACTACCTGTACCATATAGTTTTTTATGATTGGTTACAGCTGTACAGTTTGGCTACCGACAATAAGACTACCTATACCATACAGTTTTTTTATGATTGGTTACAGCTGTACAGTTTGGCTGCAGACTATGAGACAAACTGTTGCCTGGGACCCGATGAGAACTCCAACAACTCCATGACTTCTAACAGTAACACAGGAACTGGAGGCGGCTGTGAGGTGTACATCTGGGGCAGCAACAGTAGCCACCAGCTGGCAGAGGACAGACAGGAAAAAATACTAGCACCTAAACAAGCTTCATCTTTTACTGACTGTCAGCAGGTAGGAAGCTATTTTCCCCATAAATCTTTTTGTTGACTAGTATATTAAGCTAATTATTGTCAGTAATATAATAGTTGTTATTTATAGCACCTATTTCTAGTCTTGAGTACTAAGGAAATGGACTTGAACATGTTTAGAGTTTAGAGTTCATACAGAGTTTGAGTAGTTAATGACCAATGTTTATCTGGTTTTGTTTACAGATTGAGGCAGGTCAGTTCTGCTCGTTTGGGATACACAGTGATGGATCAGTCAGTGCTTGTGGCAAGGGTAGTTATGGAAGACTAGGTCTAGGAGACTCCAACAACCAAACCACACCCAAAAAACTGAATTTTGAACCAAACAGGAAAATAAAGAAAATCTCATCATCAAAGGGATCTGATGGGCATACCCTGGCTCTGTCGACAGATGGAGAAATATTCAGCTGGGGAGATGGTGAGAGAATACATTTGGTCTACACCTTATACTGGCTACCAAAGTGTAGATTTTTTTTTTGTCTCAGATATATTTGACATCACTTTTTTTTTTTAAATAAATCTCTCATTAAGTGCATGGAGATTTACAGGAAAATTCATATTAGTTTCTATTCATCATATAACCTGATAAACATGCTCAAATGGAAACATTGTTTTAATTGGCAACAGCATCAGCCATCATTAAAGGGAATGGCCATACATTTAGAAAATATGAAATTATTATATGGTATTTACTTTCATATATACATATGCGATACATTTAATAATTAATTATTTCAGTTATGGTTTTCCTAAAGTGATGATTAACATAAAGACACTAGCATTCCAAATGACTCTGTCATATAATAAATTTTATGTTTATTTCTAGGGGACTATGGCAAACTGGGTCATGGCTCTAGCTGTACTGTGAAATACCCTAAGATTGTCCTTGGACCACTGGCAGGGAAGGTGAGACTGATAGGCTTGATAGAATACTGATACACATTATACCCTAATGCAGTATCACTAGATAGATAATCAAGTTTTGAGGTTACGTTTACCAAATAAATGAAGCTCAAATTCTGTGGGGCACCTTCTTACTAAAATTTCTTTTTTTGGATTTCATTTCAAGGTCAAAGGTCTAGGACACCTAATATGCTTTAAAGAGTATTTTTTCTGTACAGATTATAACATATTGTTCTCATGTTTTATAATTCTATATAATAAGTAAAAGTTTCAGGTCTGAAGTATTAAATCTACTGTTAGAATTACTACATATAGAAAATCAGTCGCAAAATACAATCATAAATTATACTTGTATAAAACAACCAACAATTCTTACTTGTTGATTGTTGTAGCATTGTTATTTATATATAAGTGGTATCAAATGAATATTAACATTTATCCACAAATAAGCTGCTGCCTATATAGTAGATAAGCCTCTTCATCATGGTTCACAAATAAATCCTTCCCAATCTTTTAATACTAAACTTTTACACCAGGTGAGGAGAGGGAGTTGGTTTTAGGATAGATATGATGGAGTGGCCATTAAATGTTAACCTAATAGAAATAAAGGAAATTCCACAGCATTTGTTATTTGAATGTTGACTTGGAATTTGGTGAACTATAGAGTTCTTTATTTTGTAGATCGTGAAGTGTGTAGCAGCTGGTTACAGGCACAGTGCAGCAGTGACCGAAGATGGAGAACTGTACACCTGGGGTGAGGGTGACTACGGGCGACTAGGTACATATCAATAGATACATATATACACCTGGGGTGAGGGTGACTACGGGCGACTAGGTACATATCAACAGATACATATATACACCTGGGGTGAGGGTGACTACGGGCGACTAGGTACATATCAATAGATATAAATACATATATACATGATTATATCGGGCGACTAGGTACATATCAATAGATACATATATACACCTGGGGTGAGGGTGACTACGGGCGACTAGGTACATATCAACAGATACATATATACACCTGGGGTGAGGGTGACTACGGGCGACTAGGTACATATCAATAGATACATATATACACCTGGGGTGAGGGTGACTACGGGCGACTAGGTACATATCAATAGATATATATATACACCTGGGGTGAGGGTGACTACGGGCGACTAGGTACATATCAATAGATACATATATACACCTGGGGTGAGGGTGACTACGGGCGACTAGGTACATATCAATAGATATATATATACACCTGGGGTGAGGGTGACTACGGGCGACTAGGTACATACCAATAGATACATATATACACCTGGGGTGAGGGTGACTACGGGCGACTAGGTACATATCAACAGATACATATATACACCTGGGGTGAGGGTGACTACGGGCGACTAGGTACATATCAACAGATACATATATACACCTGGGGTGAGGGTGACTACGGGCGACTAGGTACATATCAATAGATACATATATACACCTGGGGTGAGGGTGACTACGGGCGACTAGGTACATATCAATAGATATAAATACATATAGATTATATCGGGCGACTAGGTACATATCAATAGATACATATATACACCTGGGGTGAGGGTGACTACGGGCGACTAGGTACATATCAACAGATACATATATACACCTGGGGTGAGGGTGACTACGGGCGACTAGGTACATACCAATGGATACATATATACACCTGGGGTGAGGGTGACTACGGGCGACTAGGTACATATCAACAGATACATATATACACCTGGGGTGAGGGTGACTACGGGCGACTAGGTACATATCAATAGATACATATATACACCTGGGGTGAGGGTGACTACGGGCGACTAGGTACATATCAATAGATATATATATACACCTGGGGTGAGGGTGACTACGGGCGACTAGGTACATACCAATAGATACATATATACACCTGGGGTGAGGGTGACTACGGGCGACTAGGTACATATCAATAGATACATATATACACGATCATAACGGGCGACTAGGTACATACCAATGGATACATATATACACCTGGGGTGAGGGTGACTACGGGCGACTAGGTACATATCAATAGATATAAATACATATATACATGATTATATCGGGCGACTAGGTACATATCAATAGATACATATATACACCTGGGGTGAGGGTGACTGCGGGCGACTAGGTACATATTAATAGATACATATATACACCTGGGGTGAGGGTGACTGCGGGCGACTAGGTACATATCAATAGATATATATATACACCTGGGGTGAGGGTGACTACGGGCGACTAGGTACATATCAATAGATACATATATACATGATCATATCTGGCTACTAGGTACATGACAATATCTGGCTACTAGGTACATGATCATATCTGGCTACTAGGTACATGACAATATCTGGCTACTAGGTACATGATCATATCTGGCTACTAGGTACATGACAATATCTGGCTACTAGGTACTTACCATTGGATGTAAATACATAATACATGATTATATCTGGCTACTAGCTACCTCCGATGGATTGTTATAAACAAGTTTCTTTATATCAATGACTTCGACCAACTTTCAGGGTCAAACATCAAATTTAATATTTTAGAAACCTCAAACAACAAAGACCCATAAGACCAGGGGTGATTATATTTTGGTGTGTTATGATTGAAAGATAAACAATATTCAAAATGTTCCTGATATACTATGTAAAGGTCAAACTTCTGAGTTTAACTTGTATCTTCCTATATAAAATTCTTTCAGACATGAACATTTTAACAACCTATCTCACATAGCATGCAGAAGAGTCAAGGATTTGTTTCACCCTTATTTAGAATGTCATTAGAGTTAGTAGTCCTCCATTATTTTTGTTTTGCAGGTCATGGTTGCAGCAACAGTAAAAGTTTCCCAACACGCGTGACTGAGATTGCCAGTGTGGGGCAGGTCAGTTGTGGGGGCTCGCATACGATGGCAGTCTCTCAAGATGGCAAACTTGTCTGGTCGTTCGGGGGTGGAGACAATGGTTAGTATACTAAGTCTATTATATTCATTAAAATATTGATCTGTACGTGAGCCCCTGCCCACAAATATGTCCCTTTCTTCATTTTTTCATAATCATCAATTTAAAATAGTAAGTTAAAATGGTTCACAGATAAGTCCATCCCAAGCTTTAATGCTGATCTTTCTTTAGTGAATGATTAGCTTTTGAATGAACAGTAAGTATTGATTATATGAATAACGGCCTAAAGGGGAAAAGGGTTAATATGTACTAGTGTATTACAAAGGGTGTCCTTGTGTGTTTGAGTTGAATGAAAGCTGATCTAAATTTGCACTTTAATGGAATTTCATGGCTAGGTTCAAATTAAATGTTCATGATAGTTCAAAGCAGAAAAAACTGTAATTATATTCCAGACATGTTTTAGTTATCAATATTGATTCAGATTCATTTTTCATCCAGGAAAACTTGGTCATGGAGACACTAACAAGCAATACAAGCCAAAACTGATTGAGGCGTTTGCTGGTCTTTATATACGAAAGGTGGCCTGTGGGAGTCAGGCCTCTATGGTCCTCACATCTACAGGGCAGGTAAGTAATTATTGCTGTGGTAAGAGGCGTTTGTTGGGCTTTATATACAAAAGGTGCAGGTAAGTAATTATTGATCTGGTAATCAGGTATTCTGTCATACTTCAAAGGGTTATCCCATTGTTGCTGGGGAAAGACAGTTGACACACTATGACATCATAATTTTCAATGTTGTGAATGGGGAGTCCCCCGTATCAACCCTAGGGTTTTGGTTAATGGTGGTAGAATTAAAACAAAATTGTTCAGACTTGAATTTTGAATTTGCTGATTTTTAAGCATGCAAAAAAAATAATCAAGCACAAGGCTGTTCACTGGATAGGGATATCCCAAGTTTTAAGTGTTTGTCTGATCAGCAACAGACTTGTCTGCATTAAGGCATTTTGCTGATTTTAATATTATATAATAATTAATACACATCAGTTGTAAGGTTGGTGAGAGTTTGTAGGTTACACTTGAATAATTGCCTTGTAAAAACACTTTAACACAGTGAAATAATTCTGTATCATCCATGTTCCAGCTTTATGCCTGGGGTTGTGGCTCTTGTCTTGGTTGTGGTTCCGAAGACTTTACTGCCCTTCGACCACGCCTGGTGGAGGACCTCCAGTCAAAGAGGATCGTAGACATCTCATTCGGGGACAGTCACTGTCTGGCACTGTCACATGGTAGGTGGAAGGTTAACCAGTCTGAAGGTCACAGATCTATGGGAAGTGGATGGCTGGATGATCCAAACATTTTCCTTTAATAGTTTAAATAACTTCTTGTTAACCAAGAATCCCAGATTATAATAATAATAATAATAATAATACTTTATTTTCTGAGGGTGACATATTTAGCATGTGCTAATCTTCCATATGGCCCTCTATAACAAGATACAAAACATAATATACATTAATCAACACATAACAAGATATCTTGAAATATATACAATATGGTTGGAAAAAGTTATAGTATAATAATATGAACATGCAGGTACTCATGATAGAATAATCATAATACAGTTACATGTATCATTCGGTAGAACAAGAATTTCTTTATATATACATTGATAAGGAATTATTTTAAATCAATAGATCATAATACACATGCTTACTTAATAATGTAGTTTCACTTGAATTGGAAGGACTGAATTTATGATTTTAAGCTTGAGAGAAAATGATTGCGTATTTTTTGTTTGAAAGTTGTAAGAGATGTTATATTTTTAAGATGTAGTGGTAGGTTATTCCATGACAATACTCCAGAGTAGCTAAATGATTTTCACATGGTTTCTGATTGCAGTTTGGGCAAAATAAGTTTGTTATCTGTAGTTGACCTCAAGTTATAAAAGTACGAATTTTGACAAGTTTCAATTAATGAGCGTATATAATCAGGCGTCATGATTCATGATATTACTGGTAGGTTATTAACATACTAGGATGAAGAGAACCAAGGTTTGTTCAAATGATAACATTGACCTACTTTCAAGGACAAAGATGCCAAATGAGTTAACATCTTTAAATGACTTGTTCTCAGGCAATAAAAAGCCCATGGCCAGGATCATTATGTAGCCCTTGGGCGCTCGGGACATGTATGTGTCAACTACATGTATGTCCCATGCGTGTAAGGACTCTTATCAAACGTCATCGTATGAGAGAGGTTTGATTGGATGAGAGTGTTGCACGGACTTTTTGTCCTATTCCCGGCACATATCATTTCTGTCCCCTGTTCCCTGTTCATTCTCCATCATGCCATTGGACAGTACAGACGACTATATATATCTAGCCCTGGTAAGTCTGTCTTCATGTATATTTTATAAAATGTAACTTTCTATATTCTACATTACATAATTGTAACCTTGGTCGCATAGTGTACCATTGTCACGTAAATATATTGTAATTGTTCCGGTCAATGTACTACTTCCATGTTATATGTTTTGTAGGTCTTTATGCGTTCTTTTCATAAACTAGAATGGATGAGTAATGTGGGCCCACTTTGTGTGTTGGAAACAACACAAATTATATCATACTTGCTATTGTCAGATCATAACAGAAACTCAATTATACTACAGTACAGTATCGAGTCAGTATTTTGATATCGAGACATCCCTTTATTACAGACATACATAATTTGAAAATTAAATCATGATGGTTGTTTCAAAGCTCCATGTGTAGAATTTATTGGAAAAATAATTGCTAAGAACATATCCATCAATTCACTACAGTAACTAAAAATTTTAATTAATATATTTGATATTTTAAAAATTTAGAAAATTATTAACATTGCATATATTTGTCTCACTACGACCCCTACTGCTATTAAGTATTGTATAATACAATAGGTCCCTCTACTACTGATAGACAAGTTTATAATCCTCAATTAATATTGTTTGATTTGTAGATAGTGAGGTGTATGCATGGGGTAACAATGCCATGGGCCAATGTGGACAAGGCCACGCCCAAAGTCCTATCACACGTCCCAAGAAAGTTCTAGGCCTAGAGGGTGTCAGTGTTCACCAGATATCCGCAGGGACCTCCCACAGTGTGGCTTGGACATCCCTCCCCACCGACAGGTCAGTACAGTCCTTGTGGACTTGATCTGTTAATTAAATCAATTTCAATTTTACTTTTTGTTGCAGAAACAAAACTAGATGAAAGAATTACATCAATGGCCTATTCTGTAATACGACCATGTCGTAAATATTGTAAGACATTTATACGAACATTATAAGGACGTCTTATTGATATATCATCTCACATTGAAAAGAACATCACACAATGGTCTCTGTAGAGACAAACATACCATACATGTGCCTATCTTAGGCCTATATATTGGAATTAATTTCAGAGTTTTCACTTAATATATTCTCATAAATTTGATTTATGTGATAACAGAATCTTACACTTGTGACTATGTCATGGAATTTATTAAACTCGTTCAATCATTTATACATTTTCCACCTAAAAATGATTATGGTATATCAAATTACATATCCACTCATGTAAGATCTACCATTGTTTAAATGACTTTGTCTCCATTATTATATACATTACATGATTATAATTGAATGTTCATAGACATGTAGTAGCTTGGCATCGACCATTCTGTGTGGACCTCCAGGAAGCCACTTTCGCCACACTGAGATCATTCCTAGAGCATTACTGTGATGGATTTGATCAGGACAAGCCCCCCAAGCCCTTCACAACAAAACAGTAAGTACTGACAGGTTGAACCATCACCAAATTCACTCGGTAGGTGAAGGGGAGGACAGGGGTAGGTAAAGGGGAGGACGGGGTAGGTGAAGGGGAGGACGGGGTAGGTGAAGGGGAGGACAGGGGTAGGTAAAGGGGAGGACGGGGTAGGTGAAGGGGAGGACGGGGTAGGTAAAGGGGAGGACGGGGTAGGTAAAGGGGAGGACGGGGTAGGTAAAGGGGAGGACGGGGTAGGTGAAGGGGAGGACAGGGGTAGGTAAAGGGGAGGACAGGGGTAGGTGAAGGGGAGGACAGGGTAGGTAAAGGGGAGGACAGGGGTAGGTAAAGGGGAGGACAGGGGTAGGTGAAGGGGAGGACAGGGGTAGGTGAAGGGGAGGACAGGGTAGGTGAAGGGGAGGACAGGGGTAGGTAAAGGGGAGGACAGGGGTAGGTGAAGGGGAGGACAGGGGTAGGTGAAGGGGAGGACAGGGGTAGGTAAAGGGGAGGACAGGGGTAGGTGAAGGGGAGGACAGGGTAGGTAAAGGGGAGGACAGGGGTAGGTGAAGGGGAGGACAGGGGTAGGTAAAGGGGAGGACAGGGGTAGGTGAAGGGGAGGACAGGGTAGGTAAAGGGGAGGACAGGGGTAGGTGAAGGGGAGGACAGGGGTAGGTGAAGGGGAGGACAGGGGTAGGTGAAGGGGAGGACAGGGGTAGGTAAAGGGGAGGACAGGGGTAGGTGAAGGGGAGGACAGGGTAGGTAAAGGGGAGGACAGGGGTAGGTAAAGGGGAGGACAGGGGTAGGTGAAGGGGAGGACAGGGGTAGGTAAAGGGGAGGACAGGGTAGGTAAAGGGGAGGACAGGGGTAGGTGAAGGGGAGGACAGGGTAGGTAAAGGGGAGGACGGGGTAGGTGAAGGGGAGGACAGGGGTAGGTGAAGGGGAGGACAGGGGTAGGTAAAGGGGAGGACGGGGTAGGTGAAGGGGAGGACAGGGGTAGGTGAAGGGGAGGACAGGGGTAGGTGAAGGGGAGGACAGGGTAGGTGAAGGGGAGGACAGGGGTAGATAAAGGGGAGGACAGGGGTAGATGAAGGGGAGGACAGGGGTAGGTGAAGGGGAGGACAGGTTTTTAAGTTGGAACATTATATTATTATAACAGTTACTCTGGATACACAAACATATACCAAAATGGTAATTTTAAAGTTTAATGGTCGATTTACTCAGTTCCCCTTGAAATTTTGCAGGCCAATATGCAGCCATTTTGGTGGCTTCTAAACCATGAGACTAAACCAGCCTACAATATTCATGAGCTTCAGAGATGTGACCTGACACAAAACAATTCCAAAGGTTAAGATACTGTTGATAAGCTTAGCTAATTGTATGAGTACAAAAAACAAATTTAAAACTAGAACCAATTGAATTCTCGACAAGTTTGGAGTTTAGAGTTGGGATTTGAGTTTTGTGACCTTTACAGATGGGTTGGGAGTTTAGTGACCTTTAGAGAGGGTTGAGAGTTTTACAAGTATAGCCTTATGTTAGATTGTATTTGGATAACCTTCGTTAAGTGACCTTTGGAGAGGATTGAGAGTTTTTACATTTATAGCTGTATGTATTTGGATAACCTTTGGAGTTGGGTTAGGAGTTTAGTGACCTTTGGAGTTGGGTTAGGAGTCTAGTGACCTTTGGAGTTGGGTTGGGAGTTTAGTGACCTTCGGAATTGGGTTAGGAGTTTAGTGACCTTCGGAATTGAGTGGGGAGTTTAGTGACCTTCGGAGTTTGGTTTGGAGTTTAGTGACCTTTGGAGAGGATTGGGAGTTTTACTATTTGTTTTTGTTCCAGTGACCATCACCATTTTGTCCAGCTTTGTTTGAAGATGCTTGGTACTCACTTATCCCTGGCAGTAGCCGGGGGGATGACCAATGTTTTCCTGGGACAGCAAGCTGCACCAATCAGAAATCTCCTATTTAGACTCATTGACACTAACATGCCAGCCACAATACATGGGGTAAGTTAAATGTAGTTATCAAATGTATTTAGCTGGTATGTTTTATACCCCATCAGTTTTATTAGAAGATGGGACATATAGTGTTCCCCAGATCCATCTGTCCAATTCTGTTTCAAATCAATGACATATCTCAAGAACCGTTCAACAAATTTGATTCTATTGATTTTAAAACATTGTATCATCATGTCAAGTTCTATACCTGATCATATTATTCTGGTAGTCATTGGTCAAGGTTAAAAGGTCAAAGATCAACTTTGACGCTTGTTTATGCTATGTATTGTTGCAAAGGAGAGTCTGGGGGCATTTATTCTAACTTAAGGCACTTTCTAATTCTCATAATAGCTCAAGCTATTATAGTATTAGCTTAGTTGTATCAGGAGAGCTTTAGGACCAGGTATTCTACTTCTGAGACATTTGATTAAAGAAATTTGATGTATACTATACAGTTTAATGTCATCAACATATTGTGGAGACTATAACGGAATTTTTTATTGCAGATTGTGACAGAGACACTTTCTGTAGGAGCTCCATTGCTGCTGCCACCCCTGAGGGAGAGAATGGAACTTCTCCATTCACTTTTACCTCAAGGACAAGATAGATGGGAAAGTCTATCACAAGGGCAGGTAAGGTGCCGGCAATAAAAATGGGAAAGATAAAAATCAGTTTTAGGACAAACATAGCTTATTTGTCTTGTTAGTTCCTGATTTGAGAGGATAAGTGTCATTTACACTGTCTTATTAGTTCCTGATGTGAGATGATAAGTGTCATTTACACTGTCTTATTAGTTCCTGATGTGAGAGGATAAGTGTCATTTACACTGTCTTGTTAGTTCCTGATGTGAGAGGATAAGTGTCATTTACACTGTCTGTTAGTTCCTGATTTGAGAGAATAAGTGTCATTTACACTGTCTTATTAGTTCCTGATGTGAGATGATAAGTGTCACTTACACTGTCTTATTAGTTCCTGATGTGAGAGGATTAGTGTCATTTACACTGTCTTGTTAGTTCCTGATGTGAGAGGATAAGTGTCATTTACACTGTCTGTTAGTTCCTGATGTGAGAGGATCAGTGTCATTTACACTGTCTGTTAGTTCCTGATGTGAGAGGATAAGTGTCATTTACACTGTCTTATTAGTTCCTGATGTGAGAGGATAAGTGTCATTTACACTGTCTGTTAGTTCCTGATGTGAGAGGATAAGTGTCATTTACACTGTCTGTTAGTTCCTGATGTGAGAGGATAAGTGTCATTTACACTGTCTTGTTAGTTCCTGATGTGAGAGGATAAGTGTCATTTACACTGTCTGTTAGTTCCTGATGTGAGAGGATAAGTGTCATTTACACTGTCTGTTAGTTCCTGATGTGAGAGGATAAGTGTCATTTACACTGTCTTGTTAGTTCCTGATGTGAGAGGATAAGTGTCATTTACACTGTCTTGTTAGTTCCTGATGTGAGAGGATAAGTGTCATTTACACTGTCTTGTTAGTTCCTGATGTGAGAGGATAAGTGTCATTTACACTGTCTTGTTAGTTCCTGATGTGAGAGGATAAGTGTCATTTACACTGTCTTATTAGTTCCTGATGTGAGAGGATAAGTGTCATTTACACTGTCTTATTAGTTCCTGATGTGAGAGGATAAGTGTCATTTACACTGTCTTATTAGTTCCTGATGTGAGATGATCAGTGTCATTTACACTGTCTGTTAGTTCCTGATGTGAGAGGATAAGTGTCATTTACACTGTCTTATTAGTTCCTGATGTGAGAGGATAAGTATCATTTACACTGTCTTATTAGTTCCTGATTTGAGAGGATAAGTGTCATTTACAATGTCTGTTAGTTCCTGATGTGAGAGGATAAGTGTCATTTACACTGTCTGTTAGTTCCTGATGTGAGAGGATAAGTGTCATTTACACTGTCTGTTAGTTCCTGATGTGAGAGGATAAGTGTCATTTACACTGTCTGTTAGTTCCTGATGTGAGAGGATAAGTGTCATTTACACTGTCTTATTAGTTCCTGATGTGAGAGGATAAGTGTCATTTACACTGTCTTATTAGTTCCTGATGTGAGATGATAAGTGTCATTTACACTGTCTGTTAGTTCCTGATGTGAGAGGATAAGTGTCATTTACACTGTCTTATTAGTTCCTGATGTGAGAGGATTAGTGTCATTTACACTGTCTTGTTAGTTCCTGATGTGAGAGGATAAGTGTCATTTACACTGTCTGTTAGTTCCTGATGTTAGAGGATAAGTGTCATTTACACTGTCTGTTAGTTCCTGATGTGAGAGGATAAGTGTCATTTACACTGTCTTATTAGTTCCTGATGTTAAAGGATAAGTGTCATGTACACTGTCTTATTAGTTCCTGATGTGAGAGGATAAGTGTCATTTACACTGTCTTATTAGTTCCTGATGTGAGAGGATAAGTGTCATTTACACTGTCTTATTAGTTCCTGATGTGAGAGGATAAGTGTCATTTACACTGTCTTATTAGTTCCTGATGTGAGATGATCAGTGTCATTTACACTGTCTGTTAGTTCCTGATGTGAGAGGATAAGTGTCATTTACACTGTCTTATTAGTTCCTGATGTGAGAGGATAAGTATCATTTACACTGTCTTATTAGTTCCTGATTTGAGAGGATAAGTGTCATTTACAATGTCTGTTAGTTCCTGATGTGAGAGGATAAGTGTCATTTACACTGTCTGTTAGTTCCTGATGTGAGATGATAAGTGTCATTTACACTGTCTGTTAGTTCCTGATGTGAGAGGATAAGTGTCATTTACACTGTCTGTTAGTTCCTGATGTGAGAGGATAAGTGTCATTTACACTGTCTTATTAGTTCCTGATGTGAGAGGATAAGTGTCATTTACACTGTCTTATTAGTTCCTGATGTGAGATGATAAGTGTCATTTACACTGTCTGTTAGTTCCTGATGTGAGAGGATAAGTGTCATTTACACTGTCTTATTAGTTCCTGATGTGAGAGGATTAGTGTCATTTACACTGTCTTGTTAGTTCCTGATGTGAGAGGATAAGTGTCATTTACACTGTCTGTTAGTTCCTGATGTTAGAGGATAAGTGTCATTTACACTGTCTGTTAGTTCCTGATGTGAGAGGATAAGTGTCATTTACACTGTCTTATTAGTTCCTGATGTTAAAGGATAAGTGTCATGTACACTGTCTTATTAGTTCCTGATGTGAGAGGATAAGTGTCATTTACACTGTCTGTTAGTTCCTGATTTGAGAGAATAAGTGTCATTTACACTGTCTTATTAGTTCCTGATGTGAGATGATAAGTGTCACTTACACTGTCTTGTTAGTTCCAAATGTGAGAGGATAAGTGTCATTTACACTGTCTGTTAGTTCCTGATGTGAGAGGATAAGTATCATTTACAATGTCTGTTAGTTCCTGATGTGAGAGGATAAGTGTCATTTACAATGTCTGTTAGTTCCTGATGTGAGAGGATAAGTGTCATTTACACTGTCTGTTAGTTCCTGATGTGAGAGGATAAATGTCATTTACACTGTCTTATTAGTTCCTGATGTGAGAGGATTAGTGTCATTTCACTGTCTTGTTAGTTCCTGATGTGAGAGGATAAGTGTCATTTACAATGTCTGTTAGTTCCTGATGTGAGAGGATAAGTGTCATTTACACTGTCTTATTAGTTCCTGATGTTAAAGGATAAGTGTCATTTACACTGTCTTATTAGTTCCTGATGTGAGAGGATAAGTGTCATTTACACTGTCTTATTAGTTCCTGATGTGAGAGGATAAGTGTCATTTACACTGTCTTATTAGTTCCTGATGTTAAAGGATAAGTGTCATTTACACTGTCTTATTAGTTCCTGATGTGAGAGGATAAGTGTCATTTACACTGTCTTATTAGTTCCAAATGTGAGAGGATAAGTGTCATTTACACTGTCTTGTTAGTTCCTGATGTTAAAGGATAAGTGTCATTTACACTGTCTTATTAGTTCCTGATGTGAGATGATAAGTGTCATTTACACTGTCTGTTAGTTCCTGATGTGAGAGGATAAGTGTCATTTACACTGTCTGTTAGTTCCTGTCGTGAGAGGGTAAGTGTCATTTACACTGTCTTATTAGTTCCTGATGTGAGAGGATAAGTGTCATTTACACTGTCTGTTAGTTCCTGATGTGAGAGGATAAGTATCATTTACACTGTCTTATTAGTTCCTGATGTGAGAGGATAAGTGTCATTTACACTGTCTGTTAGTTCCTGATGTGAGAGGATTAGTATCATTTACACTGTCTGTTAGTTCCTGATGTGAGAGGATAAGTGTCATTTACACTGTCTTGTTAGTTCCTGATGTGAGAGGATAAGTGTCATTTACACTGTCTGTTAGTTCCTGATGTTAGAGGATAAGTGTCATTTACACTGTCTTGTTAGTTCCTGATGTGAGAGGATAAGTGTCATTTCACTGTCTGTTAGTTCCTGATGTGAGAGGATAAGTATCATTTACACTGTCTGTTAGTTCCTGATGTGAGAGGATAAGTGTCATTTACACTGTCTTATTAGTTCCTGATGTGAGAGGATAAGTGTCATTTACACTGTCTGTTAGTTCCTGATGTGAGAGGATAAGTATCATTTACACTGTCTTATTAGTTCCTGATGTGAGAGGATAAGTGTCATTTACACTGTCTTATTAGTTCCTGATGTGAGAGGATAAGTGTCATTTACACTGTCTTATTAGTTCCTGATGTGAGAGGATAAGTGTCATTTACACTGTCTTATTAGTTCCTGATGTGAGATGATAAGTGTCATTTACACTGTCTGTTAGTTCCTGTCGTGAGAGGATAAGTGTCATTTACACTGTCTGTTAGTTCCTGATGTGAGAGGATAAGTATCATTTACACTGTCTTATTAGTTCCTGATGTGAGAGGATAAGTGTCATTTACACTGTCTTATTAGTTCCTGATGTGAGAGGATAAGTGTCATTTACACTGTCTTATTAGTTCCTGATGTGAGAGGATAAGTGTCATTTACACTGTCTGTTAGTTCCTGATGTGAGAGGATAAGTGTCATGTACACTGTCTTATTAGTTCCTGATGTGAGAGGATAAGTATCATTTACACTGTCTTATTAGTTCCTGATGTGAGAGGATAAGTGTCATTTACACAGTCTTATTAGTTCCTGATGTGAGAGGATAAGTGTCATTTACACTGTCTTATTAGTTCCTGATGTGAGATGATAAGTGTCATTTACACTGTCTTATTAGTTCCTGATGTGAGAGGATAAGTGTCATTTACACTGTCTTATTAGTTCCTGATGTGAGAGGATAAGTGTCATTTACACTGTCTTATTAGTTCCTGATGTGAGAGGATAAGTGTCATTTACACTGTCTTATTAGTTCCTGATGTGAGAGGATAAGTGTCATTTACACTGTCTTATTAGTTCCTGATGTTAAAGGATAAGTGTCATTTACACTGTCTTATTAGTTCCTGATGTGAGAGGATAAGTGTCATTTACACTGTCTTATTAGTTCCAAATGTGAGAGGATAAGTGTCATTTACACTGTCTTGTTAGTTCCTGATGTTAAAGGATAAGTGTCATTTACACTGTCTTATTAGTTCCTGATGTGAGATGATAAGTGTCATTTACACTGTCTGTTAGTTCCTGATGTGAGAGGATAAGTGTCATTTACACTGTCTGTTAGTTCCTGTCGTGAGAGGGTAAGTGTCATTTACACTGTCTTATTAGTTCCTGATGTGAGAGGATAAGTGTCATTTACACTGTCTGTTAGTTCCTGATGTGAGAGGATAAGTGTCATTTACACTGTCTTATTAGTTCCTGATGTGAGAGGATAAGTGTCATTTACACTGTCTGTTAGTTCCTGATGTGAGAGGATTAGTATCATTTACACTGTCTGTTAGTTCCTGATGTGAGAGGATAAGTGTCATTTACACTGTCTTGTTAGTTCCTGATGTGAGAGGATAAGTGTCATTTACACTGTCTGTTAGTTCCTGATGTTAGAGGATAAGTGTCATTTACACTGTCTTGTTAGTTCCTGATGTGAGAGGATAAGTGTCATTTCACTGTCTGTTAGTTCCTGATGTGAGAGGATAAGTATCATTTACACTGTCTGTTAGTTCCTGATGTGAGAGGATAAGTGTCATTTACACTGTCTTATTAGTTCCTGATGTGAGAGGATAAGTGTCATTTACACTGTCTGTTAGTTCCTGATGTGAGAGGATAAGTATCATTTACACTGTCTTATTAGTTCCTGATGTGAGAGGATAAGTGTCATTTACACTGTCTTATTAGTTCCTGATGTGAGAGGATAAGTGTCATTTACACTGTCTTATTAGTTCCTGATGTGAGAGGATAAGTGTCATTTACACTGTCTTATTAGTTCCTGATGTGAGATGATAAGTGTCATTTACACTGTCTGTTAGTTCCTGTCGTGAGAGGATAAGTGTCATTTACACTGTCTGTTAGTTCCTGATGTGAGAGGATAAGTATCATTTACACTGTCTTATTAGTTCCTGATGTGAGAGGATAAGTGTCATTTACACTGTCTTATTAGTTCCTGATGTGAGAGGATAAGTGTCATTTACACTGTCTTATTAGTTCCTGATGTGAGAGGATAAGTGTCATTTACACTGTCTGTTAGTTCCTGATGTGAGAGGATAAGTGTCATGTACACTGTCTTATTAGTTCCTGATGTGAGAGGATAAGTATCATTTACACTGTCTTATTAGTTCCTGATGTGAGAGGATAAGTGTCATTTACACTGTCTTATTAGTTCCTGATGTGAGAGGATAAGTGTCATTTACACTGTCTTATTAGTTCCTGATGTGAGATGATAAGTGTCATTTACACTGTCTTATTAGTTCCTGATGTGAGAGGATAAGTGTCATTTACACTGTCTTATTAGTTCCTGATGTGAGAGGATAAGTGTCATTTACACTGTCTTATTAGTTCCTGATGTGAGAGGATAAGTGTCATTTACACTGTCTGTTAGTTCCTGATGTGAGAGGATAAGTGTCATTTACACTGTCTTGTTAGTTCCTGATGTGAGAGGATAAGTGTCATTTACACTGTCTGTTAGTTCCTGATGTGAGAGGATAAGTATCATTTACACTGTCTTATTAGTTCCTGATGTGAGAGGATAAGTGTCATTTACACTGTCTTGTTAGTTCCTGATGTGAGAGGATAAGTGTCATTTACACTGTCTTATTAGTTCCTGATGTGAGATGATAAGTGTCACTTACACTGTCTTATTAGTTCCTGATGTGAGAGGATAAGTATCATTTACACTGTCTTGTTAGTTCCTGATGTTAGAGGATAAGTGTCACTTACACTGTCTTATTAGTTCCTGATGTGAGAGGATAAGTGTCATTTACACTGTCTTGTTAGTTCCTGATGTGAGAGGATAAGTGTCATTTACACTGTCTTGTTAGTTCCTGATGTGAGAGGATAAGTGTCATTTACACTGTCTTGTTAGTTCCTGATGTGAGATGATAAGTGTCACTTACACTGTCTTATTAGTTCCTGATGTGAGAGGATAAGTATCATTTACACTGTCTTGTTAGTTCCTGATGTGAGAGGATAAGTGTCACTTACACTGTCTTATTAGTTCCTGATGTGAGAGGATAAGTATCATTTACACTGTCTTGTTAGTTCCTGATGTGAGAGGATAAGTGTCATTTACACTGTCTTGTTAGTTCCTGATGTGAGAGGATAAGTATCATTTACACTGTCTTATTAGTTCCTGATGTGAGAGGATAAGTATCATTTACACAGTCTTGTTAGTTCCTGATGTGAGAGGATAAGTGTCACTTACACTGTCTTATTAGTTCCTGATGTGAGAGGATAAGTATCATTTACACTGTCTGTTAGTTCCTGATGTGAGAGGATAAGTGTCATTTACACTGTCTTATTAGTTCCTGATGTGAGAGGATAAGTATCATTTACACTGTCTGTTAGTTCCTGATGTGAGAGGATAAATGTCATTTACACTGTCTTATTAGTTCCTGATGTGAGAGGATAAGTGTCATTTACACTGTCTGTTAGTTCCTGATGTGAGAGGATAAGTATCATTTACACTGTCTTATTAGTTCCTGATGTGAGATGATAAGTGTCATTTACACTGTCTTGTTAGTTCCAAATGTGAGAGGATAAGTATCATTTACACTGTCTTATTAGTTCCTGATGTGAGATGATAAGTGTCATTTACACTGTCTTATTAGTTCCAAATGTGAGAGGATAAGTATCATTTACACTGTCTGTTAGTTCCTGATGTGAGAGGATAAATGTCATTTACACTGTCTTATTAGTTCCTGATGTGAGAGGATAAGTGTCATTTACACTGTCTGTTAGTTCCTGATGTGAGAGGATAAGTATCATTTACACTGTCTGTTAGTTCCTGATGTGAGAGGATAAGTGTCATTTACACTGTCTTATTAGTTCCTGATGTGAGAGGATAAGTGTCATTTACACTGTCTTATTAGTTCCTGATGTGAGAGGATAAGTGTCATTTACACTGTCTTGTTTTTCAAATTCTAAGTGTTTTTTCCTCATGTTCCTGTTTAATATTGTGGCATGTCTAATTACTGTGATCTATCAGATGAACGAAAGGGCCACCTGACAGCCATATTGGATTTTTGCTACTCAAATACACTATGTCTTGGAAAGCACTGAAAGGATACCGTTCCTATCTAACTTCCTTTTGATGGTCATTAGGTGTAAATTTTCATTTCCTACTTATGATAGTTTATCGTAGGTTAATATTCATAATTTGGAGATTCCCTTAAGATTTTTAATGAAAATATTTCCTTAAAAGCAAATGCAGCTGAGCATCATCCTAACTAGCCTACAGGATAATGGACACATCGCCTCACTGCTCGGCTTCACCTCCGATACAGGGATGGTGGCGAGTCCACGGGAATCTGGCATGTCAGACCTACAGCTAGCCGCAATTCTTATGAAGACAATCCTGAGGAACCTTGCTCATGAAACGGTTAGTTTTACATCAGATATTGGCCTCACCTGATCCATGTACCAAATGAGTTCATGTTGCATGTCATCTGTCCAGGACTAAATATTGAAACTTTCTCTTATTTCAGAATAACAAATAGCCCTAGAGTAATGAAATTCTGCCATTAGCAACATGCTTTAACAAATTTCTGTGTAAAGGATTATATCTAGGTTTTGAGTGGCTACCTGAATATCTAGGTATAGTCATAATTCTACTGTTATCTGGTTAGAAAATTGTTAGTCATACAACTGATTCAGCTTTCAGTGTCTTCTTACAGATTGAAAAATTATAATCAATCTTAGACAGTACTGGCTGAGTCTGGTAGAGGGTGGTACATGTCAGTAGTGTCTTAGGAAAAATAAGATTACTGTAGACTTGGAAATTTACGCAAGGGGGAAATTTACACTAATTACACACAGTCTTTTTGATCGCGAAAATTTCCCACACACATATTATTTTGATATCAATTTGCTTAAATTCAAACTACAAACAAAGGGGGATCGGTCGCGAAATTAAACCCCCACTCATTGTCACCTAATATTTTACATTAGGGAAGTGGTTTATTTGAAAATAAATAATCTATCAGCAAAGACTTCAAAATTTCATACCTTGTACTTTTCTTACAGGAACAGTCTTTGAATGAGTATGAGAAGAATTTGGATAAACCAGTAGAGGGAAATATTGGTCAGCATCTGGCACCACCCCACCTTCATAGTCTGTTGTCTTCACTACATAAACATCTATTGGCCTTTTGTTACAGCAAGGCCAACAACGACCAAGTGGTGGGTATTAGTGAGGTGAGGGGAGACAACCTGACTAAGTGGTGGGTATTAGTGAGGGGGGGGGGGGGGGGGGGAGACAACCTAACTAAGTGGTGGGTATTAGTGAGGTGAGGGGAGACACCTGACTTAGTGGTGGGTATAAGTGAGGTGAGGGGGGACAACCTGACTAAGTGGTGGGTATTAGTGAGATGAAGGGGGACAACCTGACTAAGTGGTGGGTATTAGTGAGGGGGGACAACCTAACTAAGTGGTGGGTATTAGTGAGATGAGGGGAGACAACCTGACTAAGTGGTGGGTATTAGTGAGGTTAGGGGAGACAACCTGACTAAGTGGTGGGTATTAGTGAGGGGGGACAACCTAACTAAGTGGTGGGTATTAGTGAGGTGAGGGGAGACAACCTGACTAAGTGGTGGGTATTAGTGAGGTGAGACAACCTGACTTAGTGGTGGGTATTAGTGAGGTGAGGGGAGACAACCTGACTAAGTGATGGGTATTAGTGAGGTGAGGGGAGACAACCTAACTAAGTGATGGGTATTAGTGAGGTGAGGGGGGACAACCTGACTAAGTGGTGGGTATTAGTGAGGTGAGGGGGGACAACCTGACTAAGTGGTGGGTATTTGTGAGGTGAGGGGAGACAACCTAACTAAGTGATGGGTATTAGTGAGGTGAGGGCAGACAACCTGACTAAGTGGTGGGTATTAGTGAGGGGGGACAACCTGACTAAGTGGTGGGTATTAGTGAGGGGGGACAGCCTAACTAAGTGATGGGTATTAGTGAGGGGAGACAACCTAACTAAGTGGTGGGTATTAGTGAGGTGAGGGGGAGACAACCTGACTAAGTGGTGGGTATTAGTGAGGGGGGACAACCTGACTAAGTGGTGGGTATTAGTGAGGGGGGACAGCCTAACTAAGTGATGGGTATTAGTGAGGGGAGACAACCTAACTAAGTGGTGGGTATTAGTGAGGTGAGGGGGAGACAACCTGACTAAGTGGTGGGTATTAGTGAGGTGAGGGCAGACAACCTGACTAAGTGGTGGGTATTAGTGAGGTGAGGGGAGACATCCTAACTAAGTGGTGGGTATAAGTGAGGGGGAGACAACCTGACTAAGTGATGGGTATTAGTGAGGTGAGGGGAGACAACCTGACTAAGTGGTGGGTATTAGTGAGGTGAGGGGGGACAACCTGACTAAGTGGTGGGTATTAGTGAGGTGAGGGGAGACAACCTAACTAAGTGGTGGGTATAAGTGAGGTGAGGGGAGACAACCTAACTAAGTGGTGGGTATTAGTGAGGTGAGGGGGGACAACCTGACTAAGTGGTGGGTATTAGTGAGAGGAGACAACCTGACTAAGTGGTGGGTATTAGTGAGGTGAGGGGAGACAACCTAACTAAGTGGTGGGTATTAGTGAGGTGAGGGGAGACAACCTAACTAAGTGGTGGGTATTAGTGAGGTGAGGGGAGACAACCTAACTAAGTGGTGGGTATTAGTGAGGTGAGAGAAGACAACCTGACTAAGTGGTGGGTATTAGTGAGGGGGGACAACCTGACTAAGTGGTGGGTATTAGTGAGGTGAGGGGAGACAACCTGACTAAGTGGTGGGTATTAGTGAGGCGAGGGGGGACAACCTAACTAAGTGATGGGTATAAGTGAGGGGGAGACAACCTGACTAAGTGGTGGGTATTAGTGAGGGGGGACAACCTGACTTAGTGGTGGGTATTAGTGAGGTGAGGGGGGACAACCTGACTAAGTGATGGGTATTAGTGAGGGGGGACAACCTGACTAAGTGGTGGGTATTAGTGAGGTGAGGGGGGACAACCTGACTAAGTGGTGGGTATTAGTGAGGTGAGGGGGGACAACCTGACTAAGTGATGGGTATTAGTGAGGTGAGGGGAGACAACCTGACTAAGTGGTGGGTATTAGTGAGGTGAGGGGGGACAACCTGACTAAGTGATGGGTATTAGTGAGGTGAGGGGAGACAACCTGACTAAGTGGTGGGTATTAGTGAGGTGAGGGGGGACAACCTGACTAAGTGATGGGTATTAGTGAGGTGAGGGGGGACAACCTGACTAAGTGGTGGGTATTAGTGAGGTGAGGGGAGACAACCTGACTAAGTGGTGGGTATTAGTGAGGTGAGGGGGGGAAAACCTGACTAAGTGGTGGGTATTAGTGAGGTGAGGGGAGACAATCTGACTAAGTGGTGGGTATTAGTGAGGTGAGACAACCTGACTAAGTGGTGGGTATTAGTGAGGTGAGGGGGGACAACCTGACTAAGTGTTGGGTATTAGTGAGGTGAGGCAACCTGACTAAGTGGTGGGTATTAGTGAGGTAAGGGGGGACAACCTGACTAAGTGTTGGGTATTAGTGAGGTGAGGGGAAACAACCTGACTAAGTGGTGGGTATTAGTGAGGGGGGACAACCTAACTAAGTGTTGGGTATTAGTGAGGTGAGGGGAGACAACCTGACTAAGTGGTGGGTATTAGTGAGGGGGGACAACCTGACTAAGTGGTGGGTATTAGTGAGGTGAGGGGGGAAACAACCTAACTAAGTGGTGGGTATTAGTGAGGGGGGACAACCTAACTAAGTGATGGGTATTAGTGAGGTGGGGGGAGACAACCTGACTAAGTGATGGGTATTAGTGAGGTGAGGGGGGACAACCTGACTAAGTGGTGGGTATTAGTGAGGTGAGGGGGGACAACCTGACTAAGTGGTGGGTATTAGTGAGGTGAGGGGGACAACCTGACTAAGTGATGGGTATTAGTGAGGTGAGGGGGGACAACCTAACTAAGTGATGGGTATTAGTGAGGGGGGACAACCTGACTAAGTGGTGGGTATTAGTGAGGTGAGGGGGGACAACCTGACTAAGTGATGGGTATTAGTGAGGTGAGGGGAGACAACCTGACTAAGTGGTGGGTATTAGTGAGGTGAGGGGGGACAACCTAACTAAGTGGTGGGTATTAGTGAGGTGAGGGGGGACAACCTAACTAAGTGGTGGGTATTAGTGAGGTGAGGGGGGACAACCTAACTAAGTGATGGGTATTAGTGAGGTGAGGGGGGACAACCTAACTAAGTGATGGGTATTAGTGAGGTGAGGGGAGACAATCTGACTAAGTGGTGGGTATTAGTGAGGTGAGACAACCTGACTAAGTGGTGGGTATTAGTGAGGTGAGACAACCTGACTAAGTGTTGGGTATTAGTGAGGTGAGGGGGGGAAAACCTGACTAAGTGGTGGGTATTAGTGAGGTGAGGGGGGACAACCTGACTAAGTGTTGGGTATTAGTGAGGTGAGGCAACCTGACTAAGTGGTGGGTATTAGTGAGGTGAGGGGGGACAACCTGACTAAGTGTTGGGTATTAGTGAGGTGAGGGGAGACAACCTAACTAAGTGATGGGTATTAGTGAGGTGAGGGGAGACAACCTGACTAAGTGGTGGGTATTAATGAGGGGGGACAACCTGACTAAGTGGTGGGTATTAGTGAGGTGAGGGGGGACAATCTAACTAAGTGGTGGGTATTAGTGAGGGGGGACAACCTAACTAAGTGATGGGTATTAGTGAGGTGAGGGGGGACAACCTAACTAAGTGATGGGTATTAGTGAGGTGGGGGGAGACAACCTGACTAAGTGATGGGTATTAGTGAGGTGAGGGGGGACAACCTGACTAAGTGGTGGGTATTAGTGAGGTGAGGGGGGACAACCTGACTAAGTGGTGGGTATTAGTGAGGTGAGGGGGGACAACCTGACTAAGTGATGGGTATTAGTGAGGTGAGGGGGGACAACCTAACTAAGTGATGGGTATTAGTGAGGTGAGGGGAGACAACCTGACTAAGTGGTGGGTATTAGTGAGGTGAGGGGGGACAACCTAACTAAGTGATGGGTATTAGTGAGGTGAGGGGAGACAATCTGACTAAGTGGTGGGTATTAGTGAGGTGAGACAACCTGACTAAGTGGTGGGTATTAGTGAGGTGAGACAACCTGACTAAGTGTTGGGTATTAGTGAGGTGAGGGGGGAAAACCTGACTAAGTGGTGGGTATTAGTGAGGTGAGGGGGGACAACCTGACTAAGTGTTGGGTATTAGTGAGGTGAGGCAACCTGACTAAGTGGTGGGTATTAGTGAGGTGAGGGGGGACAACCTGACTAAGTGTTGGGTATTAGTGAGGTGAGGGGAGACAACCTAACTAAGTGATGGGTATTAGTGAGGTGAGGGGAGACAACCTGACTAAGTGGTGGGTATTAATGAGGGGGGGCAACCTGACTAAGTGGTGGGTATTAGTGAGGTGAGGGGGGACAATCTAACTAAGTGGTGGGTATTAGTGAGGGGGGACAACCTAACTAAGTGATGGGTATTAGTGAGGTGAGGGGGGACAACCTGACTAAGTGATGGGTATTAGTGAGGTGGGGGGAGACAACCTGACTAAGTGATGGGTATTAGTGAGGTGAGGGGGGACAACCTGACTGAGTGGTGGGTATTAGTGAGGTGAGGGGGGACAACCTGACTAAGTGGTGGGTATTAGTGAGGTGAGGGGGGACAACCTGACTAAGTGATGGGTATTATTGAGGTGAGGGGGGACAACCTAACTAAGTGATGGGTATTAGTGAGGGGGGACAACCTGACTAAGTGGTGGGTATTAGTGAGGTGAGGGGAGACAACCTGACTAAGTGATGGGTATTAGTGAGGGGGGACAACCTGACTAAGTGGTGGGTATTAGTGAGGTGGGGGAGGGACCTGTAAGATGGGACACCATCTTGTCAATGTTGACACATACCATAGTTGCAGCTTTAGTTAGGTTTCATTATGCAACTTAGCTTTGTAGCATTAAGTTTGTGACACAAAAAAAATGCTGTTTTGTAGCTATAGTAATACAATGTACCTTATATGCAAAAATAGCTTTATGTCACTATGTTAGAGGCTGTTATAGATATTGCCCCACATTTCAGTTTCCATAAGGGGATAAGTATCTTTAGTTAATGTTAACAGACAAGAAGAAACAACAATAAACTTGTTTAATTTTGTTGTTTTTAGATTGCACCAGCTATTTCCTTGCTGCACCAGCACATGTTCCTCATGTTACCCGTGGCAGAGAACATTCTGGAAAAGGCTTGTAGTGTTTTGACCAATAACACCGACTCACCGCAACTGATCAATTCTGTTGCAGGTAAGTAAGGCTGTAGTCTAGGACATTCCTTATCTAGATATTTTCCTGTATGATACTGAGAGGCAAACCCCCAAAATGGAAAATCTTCATAAATTGCTATGAACTAAGAATATTTTGGCATGATTACTGATACAGTATATCCAGATGAGCAATACATGCCTTAAGTTTTGAATGTATCAAAGCCATGAATAGACTGGATTAGCAATTATGAAGTAAACTTTTCATTTGAAAATTTTGGGCTATTTTGGATGAATATACTAATATCCCTTTAGCTCAGCTGGCCCAAAGAGCCGGTGAGGTTATGGCGTGGTGTCCGTCCACTCAGTTTTCTGCCCTTTACTTAGCCATACTTCAAGGTATGTTGGTGAAAGTTGGTATGTAACTTCAGTATGAGTAGCTACAGATCAAGTTTGAGTTTCAAGGTTTTTGGTCAAGGTCATGGTGACTGCTACTATTTTAGCGGGGGCCGGTATGGGATAATGCTTTGCTTGTTGATTAACAGTCAACTCTTATCACAATGCCACTTTTTGTTCATAGCCACCTTGGCATTATAACAAGGGTGATGATGATATCAAGATTGGAGAATTGTGACTACAATATTGTTTATCAAAATATACATCAAGTGATTTAAAAGTTAAAAATGAAAGTTGATAAATGCTCACTTATGTCTATTGAATAAAATTCCCTGTTCCTGTAATTACAGACGTCCTGTACCGCATTGAATATGATTCCCTGTTCCTGTAATTACAGACATCCTGTACCTCATTGAATATGATTCCCTGTTCCTGTAATCACAGACATCCTGTACCTCATTGAATATGATTCCCTGTTTCTATAATTACAGACGTCCTGTACCGCATTGAATATGATTCCCTGTTCCTGTAATCACAGACGTCCTGTACCTCATTGAATATGATTCCCTGTTCCTGTAATCACAGACATCCTGTACCTCAATGAATATGATTCTCTGTTCCTGTTATTACAGACGTCCTGTACCTCATTGAATATGATTCCCTGTTCCTGTAATCACAGACATCCTGTACCTCATTGAATATGATTCCCTGTTCCTGTAATCACAGACATCCTGTACCCCATTGAATATGATTCCCTGTTCCTGTAATCACAGACGTCCTGTACCTCATTGAATATGATTCCCTGTTTCTATAATTACAGACATCCTGTACCTCATTGAATATGATTCCCTGTTCCTGTAATCACAGACATCCTGTACCTCATTGAATATGATTCCCTGTTCCTGTAATTACAGACATCCTGTACCTCATTGAATATGATTCCCTGTTCCTGTAATTACAGACATCCTGTACCTCATTGAATATGATTCCCTGTTCCTGTAATCACAGACATCCTGTACCTCATTGAATATGATTCCCTTTTCCTGTAATTACAGATGTCCTGTACCTCATTGAATATGATTCCCTGTTCCTGTAATTACAGACATCTTGTACCTCATTGAATATGATTCCCTGTTTCTATAATTACAGACGTCCTGTACCGCATTGAATATGATTCCCTGTTCCTGTAATTACAGACATCCTGTACCTCATTGAACATGTTTCTCTTATTATAGATGTCCTGTACCAGTCACCAGCAGGAGCCATGTTGTACCACATGCTGCACTCTCTACTCTTACTGCCAATAGACCGAGTCCATCCTCTTCTCCACGACCTCATGTCTGTGCTGCCAATTCTGGATCATCTATGTAAGATGTTGCCTGTGGTCAGTGTACTGGAAACCATGGAACTAGAAGGAACCACTGAAGGTAAACATGGTGACTACAGATCATGTGTCAATCCATTGTCCAAGCCATTGGCTATATTGTTGTAAATATAATGAAATTTGCACACATAATCATGTATCAGGATGTCTAAAAAAGACCGTCACTATTAATGTTAAAATCTAGCTCCTTTATGGTCATTCCAGGCCGGTATATCTGATAAAGGATGTTGATGTTGAAATCTTACTCCCTTATGGTCATTCCATTTTAATATATCTGATTAAGAATGTTATGTTGAAGTCTAATTCCTGTAAAGTGTATTTGAGGCCAATATATCCTATAAAACCAGTTGAAATGTTGAAGTTTAGACTCCACAATAGAGGGGATTTATTTACTGACCTTGATAATAATGTCATTTTAACTGTATACATCAATACTTTTCTTTTCAAGATCCTTCTAACCACAAAAAAGGGGACTTGGACAAGTGGGTGTGGCTTGTGGACATGGAGAGGACATGTGCCACTCTGATTGGACAATGCCTTGGTGGGATGCTTGTTGGTGTGCCTCTGTCCACACAGGAGAAAAGTTGCTCCTACTGGCTAGAGAAAACTTTGTTTGGGAATGGCCCTGAGATTTCATCCATCAAGCTTGGTAATACATCCAACAAATTTTGAGATTTTTTGGCTAAGGTTTATGAAACTGAAAACAACAAAACTGGATTTTCAGGTTAAATTTAAAGTTGCTGCCTGAAGAATGAAACTGCCTGATATTGTTCACTGTGTTTGGTGATTTGTCCCATTCCTGTACAAGGAAGTACAGACTGGTGTTTCACCAAATTTTGGTATTTTTATTGGTTTTTATATGCTCATTAAAAGTCGAGTATGTTGTGAATAAGTCCAACTTACTCAAAGTAAAGTACCCAACTTACCACCCCAGATATCTTTACTGGATATTGGCTCTACACCTTTGAATTTTAATAAACAATGTAAACTTTCGTAGTTCCATTAGATGATTTTAATAGAATTAAAACATTAAATTTAGATGTTATTGAAACTTAGATGTAAGCATTTTTAAGTGGTTGCTACTAGTGAGTTGAAATGACATATTTAACCTGTGTAATTGCAGTATTTAAGTTTAAAGAATGAACAAAAATATTTAAGTCCATTGCAAGCATGATATCTTTCGCTTTGGCATGTATATCTATTGTTAAGTTCGTTTTTTTATTTATTTTCTAAAGAGAAATTTATCAGCAGTATACTTGAGTGTTCCCAAGGTCGACGAATGGAGGTGAATGCCATTGAACAGCTAGATCTGGATGCTGACACTATCTCTCTGATAGAACTGTGCTGTGGTTTTAAATCTGAAGCTAACAATGCTTTGTGGGAGACCATGGTAGACCATGCTAAAAGTCAAGGTAGGAATTCTACAACATACACTTTGTCTGTGGTCTGTCATCATTCGGTCCATCCATCTGTTTTCTGTCGGCAAACAATCCTTGTTATATTTCTATAGAATTGTTCAATTTCCGACGTAGAATCCTTGGTCTTCGGTTGTGCATTATTGAATTTTTTACAGATTAAGTAAACAACATGGACAGCAGGCAACTATCTTTGATTTTGACAGTAATTTCTGAAGATTATCCTCTTTTCTCAATCCATTCAATGGTGGACACCCAAGATCCTCTTGGTCTCTTGTTAGCTCACCTGCCCGAAGGGCAAGTGAGCTTATGCCGTGGCGCGGCGTCCGTCGTCCGTCCGTCGTCCGTCCGGCCGTCCGGCCGTCCGGCCGTCCGTCCGGCGTCAACTTTCCATTCAAGCAACTTCTTCTCAATAACCAAAAGGCCTAGAGACCTAATATTGGGCCTGTAGCATGCTGGGGTGAAGGGCTACCAAGTTTGTTCAAATGAATGACCTTGACCTTCATTCAAGGTCACAGGAGTCAAAAAGGCTAAAATCTTCAAACGACTTCTTCTCAACAACCAACAGTCCCAGGGAGTTGATATTGGGTCTGTAGCATGCTGGGGTAAAGGGCTACCAAGTTTGTTCAAATGAATGACCTTGACTTTCATTCAAGGTCACAGGAGTCAAAAAGGCTAAAAAAAAATTAGACGACTTCTTCTAAATAGCCAAAAGACCCAGGGACTTGATATTGGGTCTGTAGCATGCTGGGGTGAAGGGCTCCCAAGTTTGTTCAAATGAATGACCTTGACTTTCATTCAAGGTCACAGGAGTCAAAAAGGCTAAAATCTTTAAACGACTTCTTCTCAATAACCAAGAGCTCCAGGGACTTGATATTGGGTCTGTAGCATGCTGGGGTGAAGGGCTACCAAGTTTGTTCAAATGAATGACCTTGACTTTCATTCAAGGTCACAGGAGTCAAAAAGGCTAAAATCTTTAAACGACTTCTTCTCAATAACCAAGAGTCCCAGGGAGTTGATATTGGGTCTGTAGCATGCTCGGGTGAAGGGCTACCAAGTTTGTTCAAATGAATGACCTTGACTTTCATTCAAGGTCACAGGGGTCAAAAAGGCTAAAATCTTTAAACGACTTCTTCTCAATAACCAAGAGTCCCAGGGAGTTGATATTGGGTCTGTAGCATGCTGGGGTGAAGGGCTACCAAGTTTGTTCAAATGAATGACCTTGACCGTCATTCAAGGTCACAGGAGTCAAAAAGGCTAAAATCTTTAAACGACTTCTTCTCAATAACCAAGAGTCCCAGAGGCCTAATATTTGGCCTGTAGCATGCTGGGGTGAAGGGCTCCCAAGTTTGTTCAAATGAATGACCTTGACTTTCATTCAAGGTCACAGGAGTCCAAAAGGCTAAAATCTTTAAACAACTTCTTCTCAATAACCAAGAGTCCCAGAGGCCTAATATTTGGCCTGTAGCATGCTGGGGTGAAGGGCTCCCAAGTTTGTTCAAATGAATGACCTTGACTTTCATTCAAGGTCACAGGAGTCAAAAAGGCTAAAATCTTTAAACGACTTCTTCTCAATAACCAAGAGTCCCAGGGAGTTGATATTGGGTCTGTAGCATGCTGGGGTGAAGGGCTACCAAGTTTGTTCAAATGAATGACCTTGACTTTCATTCAAGGTCACAGGAGTCAAAAAGGCTAAAATCTTTAAACGACTTCTTCTCAATAACCAAGAGTCCCAGGGAGTTGATATTGGGTCTGTAGCATGCTCGGGTGAAGGGCTACCAAGTTTGTTCAAATGAATGACCTTGACTTTCATTCAATGTCACAGGGGGCAAAAAGGCTAAAATCTTTAAACGACTTCTTCTCAATAACCAAGAGTCCCAGGGAGTTGATATTGGGTCTGTAGCATGCTGGGGTGAAGGGGTACCAAGTTTGTTCAAATGAATGACCTTGACCTTCATTCAAGGTCACGTCGATCAAGTATGCTTAAATCTTTAAATGACTTTTAGTGAAAAGCCAAAGTGCAGAGAGACATTATATTGGTCCTGTAGCATGCTTAAAAGATCACTGCATTGCAGGTGAGCGATTTGGGCCCATTGGGCCCTTGTTTTAATATTCCCAAGGACGAAAACTCTCCTAACAAATTGCAACCATCTTAAATTTGTCTGTTGTCTATCTGACAATTATAAACCTGTTTTTATCCTCAGATTGGCACACAAGTGAACTGTCTGATGAAGTGGAGTTGGATTCAGTGTCCCGATGTCTGTTGGCAGCCTTACTGAAACACTGTAACCTCACCAAGCTAGCTCTCCACAAACGAAGGTAGAACATTATTACTACAGTGTAGACAAACTATTGTTACCAGGAATCATTTACAGGTACACTGAAATGATATTCTTAATATTTAATAATGATCTGAAATATAAAGTGTTATCATGTGATGGTACATATGGAAGTTTTTGGTAGATCAGCATGTTCTTGTTATGTGTTCATTGATCACTTTGTTGATGTTAACAATACAGTAAAGCCTGGTAGTTTTTACTGCAAGGATGATACTAGTATTTTTCTCATTTGCAGGTCATTAAATGTAATCCTGAAAAAAATGATCGATGGAATTAGTGATGAGTGTAAAAATGAGTAGCAATAGTAAATGTGCTCAATATATATACATATTGTATCTATAAATATATAAATGTTTCATTCTCAACACTATGCATTCTGACACTGGAGTTATAGTGTTTCTTTGATTTCTTTTAATAGGAAATTGTATTCCTAGTAAATGAGAAAATGTTATTTTCATCCAAGTCGAGTTATGTCCCTTTCTCTATACTGTTTAGCATGTTACTGTTTATTTGCTACAGTATCACAGGAAGTCTAGAGGATATCTTCCAGCATGTGTTTAAGGTGAGAAGCCAGCTTCATGAATTAAAACAGATGAAGAGTTTATATAGTAGTAAGGTACTGGAGTCTCCAGTGTCTGATAAAACTCCCAAACATGAAACCTCAGACTTGTCACCAAGGGAAGTGCCAGAAAGGTCAGACGGTGTTACAGAGTGGACGGAAACCATGGAAGAGGAGGAGGAAAGAGAGGATGAGGGTTCTGAGCCTCTCTCAGGTCAGTCTGTGTGGTATGAAAAGAGGTTACACAATGAGTGGTTGTTGTATATGGTATTTCTTTCACTCGAGTTAGTTATTTTTCACAAGCTTTAGCGAGTGTTTTTTGTAACTTTTGAAAAATAACTAAATAATTATGATAATAATAATTATATTAACTTTGTAGATGATGAAGGGACAATAAAAGATTTGCCCCAGACAATACGTGAACAGTCTTTTGAAGATGCCTGCCTTGACTACCAACAGAGATGTCTGTTTCTCTTGCTAGGTGTCCGGGCTGCTGTAGCAGGTCATGTCTCTTCTTACCCCATCAAATTTTGTTCATATAAATGACCTTGACCCATGGTCACTTATCAGTACTTTTAGTCAAAAGAGTTATAAGAATTAAAATCATTTAATAAACTTATGATGAATAATCTAGAGGCCTAAAGTGTGATGTTGGGCCAGTAGCATGCTAATATGAAGGCAATCAACTTTTATTACAAAAATGACAGAAGGGGTATTATTTTTGGATCAATATTAATAACTTAAATAAACTTTGAAAGTAAAATAAACTTTGAAAGTAAAAAAAAATCTCCCAACAAAGTTTTCAAGTTGCAGAACATGTGAGAGATACAGGCCCATTGGGTCTTTTGTATGTAACATTTTAGCCTCCTGTTACAGGTACACCCACCCTGTCCTACAGCAGTACATTTTCTGAAGAAGAAGATTCATATCCAAGTAAGTAATCTTTCTATCCTTGAGGTTGCCTTTTACATTTCGTAAAAATCAAACGTTTATAACTGCATTCACCAGGACTCTCATGATGAGATTTCTGAAACGTTTTTCTCCCAGCTGTGATATCACATAGTGTTATACAATGTGTGATGTGTGCTTAATGTTTGCACAGTATGCAGGCTGCAGAAGAAAGGAAACTGGACGAAAAATGCTATTGCCAATCTGTATTTGGTTGTTGTTTGCTGGGTTTATCGCCCCATGAACAGCTAGGGTCATTTTTAGGCAGGGTCACCATGTAGTACTTCCTAACTGATGCATGCCATCCAGAGCAATTAGGGAAAAGTGTTTTGTGCAAGGACATAACTGTAACAACACAGACTGTCCCGTTTCTCAGTTTATGAGGAACACAAACCGACACGGATAGGGAGAGTAGAACTACGCACCTTAGATCTTCACCTGATGTTAAGTGGCTAGCGCTCTAACTGACTGATCTATCATGGCCCTGCAAATCTATGAACAGGATAAACAAATGATGTGAAATTCTGTTGTTATTAATATACTCATTTTAGAAAGGATTTTAATGTATGCATTAAATAAATACACAGGATTACAACTGATTAGATCATGTTCTGATATGTCAGACCATGTACAAACTGTATAAACCTATACATCCATAGTAGTAGGTCTTAGAGTTGGTGTTTACGAATTGCCACACATGATCAGACCTTTCATTGTCCTGTTGTCTCCGAGTCATTTATTAAGTTTCGGAAATTATTGATCATCTACAAATGTATTAAGGTTTGATTCATATTGTTACAAAAATCAACAAGCTAGATGTCTGTATCGGTTTTTGACCACTCCAACTCACACCAGTTCATAAGTACAGCTAAAATGTTTGGATTTCTACTTTACTTGTAGGACCAAACTGTTCTGAGAGTAGTATTACTAGTACGCCAGTCAAACGCAGAAGAGGAAGTGTTCCTGATTTGATAGCTTCATCAGCCAACCAGGGAACTTTGGTATGATATTTTTATACTGAATTTACAATTTACAAACAGGTAGGAACTGGGACAGTCATCAGCACTGCATGGTACCTGATCATGAGGCTACATGTACTTAGAAATCCTGGATTTCATGTCCTGTGTGCAATACGCTAAGTTAAGTTATATTTAGTGTTCCGTAAGTTTTCATGGCAAAATTAAACCTTCATAAAACTAGATATTCATGCCCCAGGAACCTCTTGTGCACACTGTATTTCAATGTTTAAATTAAACTGTTTTACTGTGCTCTAGACGGAGGAGGAGAGCCCACGACAGAGAGAGGGTACGTCAACACCTGTTTACAGTCCTGATGGTAAGTATATCCTGTATCAATGTTGAGGACATTAACTACTGTTTCTCATACTATGTGATGCGATGATTCATTTTTAGATACATTGTTACATGATACATTTTATACAACGTTACCGTATATTTGGATATTTTGGTTTCGGGAAATTTTGGCATTTTTTTTCATCAAAACAGGGTGGTTTTATTTTGGTCTCTAAGTCTGGCATTTCTATCAGCCATGTGTCAAATTTTGGGGTATTCCTACATTCATGTTATAATCTCGACTTCTGCCATCTGACTAAATTATTTGAATATTTAACTCAAGAAAATTTCTCAAAAAGTAACTGCATTTTGTTTATTTCAGTATGTGAATCTTGTTGATCTTGTTTGTAGATACTCTCCCTAGGTTTTCAATAAATTTCTTTGTACAGTTTGTTATGATATGAAATTGTGACATATATAGGATTTGAACCAAATTCTCCATTACTCACAGAATTCATTTTAAATGGTTTAAATTGCTGAAGAACCAAAAGGCATAGCAATACACTTGATTTTAGGCCAGCAGGTTTGGGGCCAATGGCTGGGATCAAATGTGTTGATCTAAAAAATATGAAATATTCCATTGAGTATCTGTCATTTGGTAAATTGCTTCTTTGCTTTTTATTTTTTTGACATTGACCCAATGAAGGTCATAGATGTGAACTGTGTTTGTGAAGACCAATTTTTCTGGGGATGATGCTGGCCCATTGAGCTCTTTGTTCAATGGCATGGAATATTTTTTTATAAAGATATGATCATTATTGCCATTATCTATTTCAGCAAGCTACAACATGGGCTCCTTACAAAGAGTGAAAGAAATTCTTCGTCGGTTACGTTGGCAAGAGGAGAGAGCCACTGGTTCTGACATAACCAGTAGCTCAGTAAAAGATCCAGAGAAAACCTTCACAGAACAGGTGGCATCCGATGTCTGTAAATTTGTGACGGGTGAGATTGTAGAATCTCCTCCAGGGACAGAAACAGAAGGGGTGGAGTCCAACAGGAACAATGACCCCAGGGAAATAGCTGTGGCATTGGAGCATCAACAGTCTAGAGCAGAGGTAGGATTATATAGGACAGACATAGGAATACATAGGACAGAGGTAGGAATATGTAGAATAGAGGTAGGATTATATAGGACAGAGGTAGGAATACATAGGACAGAGGTAGGATTACATAGGACAGATGTAGGAATACATAGGACAGAGGTAGGATTATATAGGACAGACGTAGGAATACATAGGACAAAGGTAGGAATACATAGGACAGAGGTAGGATTACATAGGACAGACGTAGGAATACATAGGACAGACGTAGGAATACATAGGACAAAGGTAGGAATACATAGGACAGAGGTAGGATTACATAGGACAGACGTAGGAATACATAGGACAAAGGTAGGATTATATAGGACAAAGGTAGGATTATATAGGACAGAGGTAGGAATACATAGGACAGGCGTAGGAACACATAGGACAGGCATAGGAATATGTAGAATAGAGGTAGGATTACATAGGACAGAGGTAGGAATACATAAAACAGAGGTAGGATTATATAGGACAGAGGTAGGATTATATAGGACATAGGTAGGAATACATAGGACAGAGGTAGGATTACATAGGACAGACTTAGGAATACATAGGACAGAGGTAGGATTACATAGGACAGACGTAATTACATAGGACAGACGTAGGAATACATAGGACAGGCATAGGAATACATAGGACAGAGGTAGGATTACATAGGACAGATGTAGGAATACATAGGACAGAGGTAGGATTACATAGGACAGACATAGGAATACATAGGACAGAGGTAGGATTATATAGAATAGAGGTAGGATTATATAGGATAGCGGTAGGATTACATAGGACAGAGGTAGGAATACATAGAATAGAGTTAGGAATACATAGGACAGGCATAGGAATACATAGGACAGAGGTAGGATTACATAGGACAGACGTAGGAATACATAGGACAGAGGTAGGAATATGTAGGACAGAGGTAGGATTACATAGGACAGAGGTAGGATTACATAGGACAGACGTAGGAATACATAGGACAAAGGTAGGATTATATAGGACAGACGTAGGAATACATAGGACAGAGGTAGGAATATGTAGGACAGAGTTAGGATTACATAGGACAGAGGTAGGATTACATAGGACAGACTTAGGAATACATAGGACAGACTTAGGAATACATAGGACAGAGGTAGGAATACATAGGACAGATGTAGGAATACATAGGACAGACGTAGGATTACATAGGACAGACAGGAATACATAGGACATAGTTATAGGTAGGAATATGTAGAATAGAGGTAGGATTACATAGGACAGGCATAGGAATACATAGGACAGAGGTAGGATTACATAGGACAGACGTATGAATACATAGGACAAAGGTAGGATTACATAGGACAGACGTAGGAATACATAGGACAGATGTAGGAATACATAGGACAGAGGTAGGAATATGTAGGACAGAGGTAGGATTACATAGGACAGACCTAGGAATACATAGGACAGATGTAGGAATACATAGGACAGAGGTAGGATTACATAGGACAGACGTAGGATTACATAGGACAGACGTAGGAATACATAAGACAGACGTAGGAATACATAGGACAGACGTAGGAATACATAGGACAGACATAGGAATACATAGGACATAGGTAGAATACATAGGACAGACGTAGGAATACATAGGACCGAGGTAGGATTACATAGGACAGAGGTAGGATTACATAGGACAGAGGTAGGCATACATAGGACAGAGGTAGGAATACATAGGACAGAGGTAGGAATACATAGGATAGAGGTAGGATTACATAGGACAGACGTAGGAATACATAGGATAGCGATAGGATTATATAGGATAGCGATAGGATTACATAGGACAGACGTAGGAATACATAGGACAGAGGTATGATTACATGGGACAGAGGTAGGATTACATAGGACAGACGTAGGAATACATAGGACAGACGTAGGATTACATAGGACAGACATAGGAATATGTAGAGGTAGGATTACCTAGGACAGAGGATGGAATACGTAGAGATAGGTTTACCTAGGACAGACGTAGGAATATAAAGGCTATAGGACAGGAGTTGGATTACATGCCACAAGGATAGTATGTGTAACATACGACATGAGACAGAAGTAGGATTACATAAGACATAGAACAGAAGTGGGATTAGGTGGGACTTTGAACAGATGTAAAAGCACTTAGGTCATTAGACAGATGTTGGAGTACACAGGACTGAGTTAGAACTGTGGTTTGTCTGTTAATAGGTTTGACGCTATTTCTTATCATTTAATTTTTCGATAAGTCACCATCTGATTGGTTGAGATTTATATTTTGTTCCTTTTTGTTCAAAATTGGTGTAGGTGTATCATGACAAAAAAAAACTCCACTGTGGAGTAGCTTCCAATTGATTTTAGATTTTGATATTCTCTAAGACTTACGAGTCTAATTTGGTATGTGAGGATGGAGTGGTCCTCATTACAATTAGTACTTAATATTTAATCCTGATTGTCAGTCAATGTTGGGATTGATGTGCTGTTGATTTGACAGCTGATATGTTGAAAAATTATTTGATTAGAAATGAGAGTTTTAAATGCTGTTGAAATCCTTATTAGAATGCTATATTTGTATTTCTGTATAATTGTAATTACGGTTCCTTTATCGGTAACAGTCTCGTCTGTATGCACTGAATCAAATCAGGGAGTTGCTATCTACAAGAGGGGACAAACAGGATCTTGGCAAGGATGTTTCTGATCTAACACCAACAACCTTACTGTGCTCTGCTCATATTCAACTCCTCACTGGTTCATTTAGCTTCTGTGGACCGGTAGAGAGCTCTGGTCAAGGGGCGCAACTCTACCACTATCAGGTAAGCAAAAATATTGACTGAGGAGTGGTGTAAATGGTATGGATATTTTGTTTAACTGATAATCTTTTAATGATATCTAAGTCTTCATCCCAAATATATGGAAAACCCTGTCTGTTTATAAGTCTCATAAGAGTAAATTTAATGCAAATAAAATCCCCTCCCCATATGTATATAATTGATGTATAAATGTATATTATAATAGAAGTTTATTTAGAGTTTATTGGTTGAGGGTGTTATTGATGACACAGAAGACGCTTACCCTTTTGAAACACCTGGTCTTTTTCCCCTTTGTACTTCTTCAAAGGTCTCCTTGCAAATATATGAATATATTGTTCTAATTTTGCTATTATTTTATCAATGTTTATAGAATTAATTGTTTTGTTTTCATGTTCATATTATCTGGGTATTTTTACAAATCAGCTAGCAAGTTTCACACCAGAGAACAATTATCTTTTCTTCAATAGGAACAATGTTTAGAATGATTAGATCAGATTAGATAAATTGAAAAGATAAGAGGAAGAATCCTAATGGAATGTACCTTTATTACAGGATGAAATAAAGGCTGCCAAAGCCAAAACACAGGAGGAGATCCAGCTTGCCGTACATCAGATATATGAGCTGCTGGTTAAAGCCCTAATTCAAACCGACAAAATGGATAATGTTGGAGAAGGTAAACTGAAATTTAGAGATGATGAAATTTTTACTGTTAACTGGACTTTGCAATACACAAGACTTGAGTGTTCTCAGACTGTAATTAATCACCAAAGACCAGACCACATTGATTTTGAAATTATGTGTTGCTTTGTATAAATCAAATCAAATCCACACAACACCAGTTAACATGGTGGATGGTAAAGAAGGATGACCACTACATTATTTATCTTCACACATTTCAATGACCTCTGAAAATCATCAGTGCATATTATGTATCTTGGAGACTACATTTGAAACAACTAAATCTTCTTGCTGTTATTATTTCTGATATTGGGAATTTATATTTTAGAATGTTTTATGTCAAAGATTTAAAATTCAAAATGGAAGTACAAGACTTAGTATTGATTAAAAATGATTTATTTATATAGGAGTTCGTTTGAAGCTACTACTGTGGACAATCTACTCACTGAGTATGAAGTACAGGCCAGCAGACATCTCCCTGGCTGTATCCTGTGGACTCCTCCCTCGTCTCCTCAGTCTCACTCACAGTGACACCTCCACATCCTATGTCATCCCCTTGTCTGGCCAGGACCTACAGCACAGCCAGCTTAAAGTTGTTGTAAAGATGTCTAGTTCTCACCTCCTCAGACTCATCACACTCACGTCAGGGTAAATACTCATATCCTCATGTCCTTATCATATTTATCAAGTAGGGTACATACTCATATCCTCATGTCCTTATCATACTTACCAAGTTGGGTAAATTCTCACATCCTCATGTCCATATCATACTTATCAAGTTGGGTAAATTCTCATATCCTCATGTCCTTATCATATTTATCATGTAGGGTAAATACTCATATCCTCATGTCCTTATCATATTTATCATGTAGGGTAAATACTCATATCCTCATGTCCTTATCATACTTATCAAGTAGGGTAAATACTCATATCCTCATGTCCTTATCATACTTATCAAGTAGGGTAAATACTCATATCCTCATGTCCTTATCATACTTATTAAGTAGGGTAAATACTCATATCCTCATGTCCTTATCATACTTACCAAGTAGGGTAAATTCTCATATCCTCATGTCCTTATCATACTTATCAAGTAGGGTAAATACTCATATCCTCATATCCTTATCATACTTATCAAGTAGGGTAAATACTCATATCCTCATGTCCTTATCATATTTATTAGCCCACCATCATCAGATGGTGGGCTATTCAAATCGCCCTGCGTCCGTGGTCCGTCGTCCGTCCGTCCCTCCGTCCGTCCCTCCGTCCCTCCGTCCCTCCGTCCGTAAACAATTCTTGTTATCGCTATTTCTCAGAAAGTGCTGAAGGGATCTTTCTCAAATTTCATATGTAGGTTCCCCTTGGTGCCTAGTTATGCATATTGCGTTTTGAGACCAATCAGAAAACAACATGGCCGACAGGCAGCCATCTTGGATTTTGACAATTGAAGTTTGTTATCGCTATTTCTGAGAATGTACTGAAGGGATCTTTCTCAAATTTCATATGTAGGTTCCCCTTGGTGCCTTGTTATGCATATTGCGATTTGAGACCATTCCGAAAACAACATGGCCGACAGGCAGCCATCTTGGATTTTGACAATTGAAGATTGTTATCGCTATTTCTGAGAATGTACTGAATGGATCTTTCTGAAATTTCATATGTAAGTTTCCCTTGGTGCCTAGTTATGCATATTGCGTTTTGAGACCAATCAGAAAACAACATGGCCGACAGGCAGCCATCTTGGATTTTGACAATTGAAGTTTATTATCACTATTTCTGAGAAAGTATATAAGGGATCTTTCTGAAATTTCATATGTAGGTTTCCCTTGGTGCATAGTTATGCATATTGCGTTTTGAGACCAATCAGATAACAACATGGCTGACAGGCAGCCATCTTGGATTTTGACAATTGAAGTTTGTTATCGCTATTTCTGAGAAAGTACTGAAGGGATCTTTCTCAAATTTCATATGAAGGTTCCCCTTGGTGCCTAGTTATGCATATTGCGTTTTGAGACCAATCGGATAACAACATGGCCGACAGGCAGCCATCTTGGATTTTGACAATTGAAGTTTGTTATCGCTATTTCTGAGAAAGTTCTGAATGGATCTTTCTGAAATTTCATATGTAAGTTTCCCTTGGTGCCTAGTTATGCTTATTGCGTTTTGAGACCAATCTGAAAACAACATGGCCGACAGGCAGCCATCTTGGATTTTGACAATTGAAGTTTGTTATCACTATTTCTGAGAAAGTACTGAAGGGATCTTTCTCAAATTTCATATGTAGGTTCCCCTTGGTCCCTTGTGTTGCATTTTTGGACCAGTCTGTCCTGAAAACAACCTGGCAAACAGACAGCCATCGTTAAATCTCAAATTTCTTATATAGCTAGGATTCCCTTGTTTGAAAAGTACTGGAGGGATGTCTCAATTTGCACAGATTAGTAAAATGAAGGGAAAAGTAGAGAAAAGATCAATCTGACATGGAACCTATGAAGATCATTCAATGGTGGGCGCCAAGATCCCTCTGGGATCTCTTGTCATGTAGGGTAAATACTCATATCCTCATGTCCTTATCATACTTATCAAGTAGGGTACATACTCATATCCTCATGTCCTTATCATACTTATCAAGTAGGAATATGCCGATATAGATGTTTGTGACTGTTGGTTGTAAGAGAATGTATGATTTGCTGTTGTTCAAACGTGTTTGCTCGGTTGTTACATGTACAGTGTGTATGATTGGCGAGGTGTATGATCTGTTGTTATTTCAGGTTGCATAATTTGTTGTTTCAGGGTGTACGATTGGTTGTTGTTTCAGGGTGTATGATTGGTTGTTGTTTCAGGGTGTTCTATCAATTGTTATTTCAGGGTGTACGATTGGTTGTTGTTTCAGGGTGTATGATTGGTTGTTGTTTCAGGGTGTATGATCAATTGTTATTTCAGGGTGTACGATTGGTTGTTGTTTCAGGGTGTATGATTGGTTGTTGTTTCAGGATGTATGATTGATTGTTGCTTTAGGGTGTTTGATTGGTTTTTGGTTCAGGGTGTATGATCGGTTGTTGTTTCAGGGTGTATAATTGGTTGTTGTTTCAGGGTGTATGATTGGTTGTTGTTTCAGGGTGTATGATTGGTTGTTTTAGGGTGTACAATCAATTGTTATTTCAGGGTGTATGATTGGTTGTTGTGTCAGAGTGTATGATTGGTTGTTGCTTTAGGGTGTTTGATTGGTTGTTGTTTTACTGTGTATGATTGGTTGTTGTTTCAAGGTTTCTGATTAATTTTCGTTTCAGATTGTATGCTAGTAAACTGGGATCTGGTGTTGTACAAGGCATCGTAGACCTCTTGTGGATCCAGTTGACAAGTATGCTGACCTACAATGATGTGCCCCCTCCTCAGGACACAACACTAGGGACAGAAAATGGTATGAATACTTTGCTGTAAATATGGACAGTTTTTGCTATATGCAGTTTTCTTGAATGGAAGATTTACAAAAAAACAAATATTATATTTTCAGAAATTTTAAACTTTATCAAATATAGCATCTGATACCATGTTTATACAAATAAGGACTGAGACAACAGTAAGATTAACATCAGGAGAATGAAATGCAGCAATAGAACACCTATTGTCTTCAGAAGAATATATTGTTTGCTCATACATGATTATTTAGGAACTACATACAAGGTGAAGTCACAACTCCAGCTGGCCAACTTCATGCTGTTTCTCAAGCGTGTAGCCTCTACAAAGACTATATTGAAACTTCTTTCTGCCAAACGCTGGGTTTCCATGTTCCTTAATCTTGCCCAACAGAAACATGGAATAAATTCAGGTAAGTTTGTAATGGGTAACCTGTGGTTTAAAGCATCATATTAATCAATATCTAATGCATATTGTTTTACTTTTAATTATCATTAATATTAAAGGAATACAGTTAAAATTAATATTTATCTACAAAAAAGCCCCTTCTTCATTTATTGCAGAATAATGAATTTGGCAATAGTAGCTGCTAAAAGTGGCCCACAAATAAGGCCTTCCCAAACATTGATACTAAACATTGACGATGTTAGAGGGGGCTTGTTTGAAGTTAAAGACTGTACTCCTATTGAAGGTCACGAAGTTAAATATGTTATCAGTGATATTTCGTGATGTACATTTTCCAGTTTCCTGGGATTAAGTCCTTTTAAATGTTGTTAAAAGTAAATACCTTGACTAGTACTTAATTGAAAGACAAAGCAAGTAGCTGGCTCGCAATGAGTACTTAGTCTATAGAGTTTACAAAAAGAAATTCCCTTGACCCATATTTTAAGTCGCATACAGGAGTCAAATCGTTAAACTGCTCAAATAGCCTCTAATTATTAACTCTGAATCATATTTTGAACACTTCTCATCAAAACTTGCAAAAAGGAATAACCTTGACACATATTCAGTGTTGCATGGATATGCTTTAAACACTTTTTAACGAACAACTTTTAAAGCTAGAAGCATTATTATGAGTTTTCAAAATATGTGACCCATACTTGATGTCACAGGAGTTGTTAAACCACTCAGAATTACTTCTGCACAACAATGTGGAGTGTTACAAGTCAAATGATGGTAATATTTGTAGGCCAAGACATGTGGAGTGTTACAAGTCAAACTATGATAATATTTGTAGGCCAAGACATGTGGAGTGTTACAAGTCAAACTATGATAATATTTGTAGGCCAAGACATGGTGTATAGTCTGAGGACCAGGCTCATCGCTGTCAACCTCCTGGAGTCAGTCCTCCTATCATGCGAGGAGTGCAATGACAATGAAGATCACAAACAGGTAACAATGTTCATTACGTTTTTATCTGAGTAAAATATCAACTTGATTAAAAACTTAAATCAGCAATGTCTACTGATTATAGCTGATGGAAAAAAGTTTTTTTTTTTTTTTTTAATTTATCTTATTTTCATTTTCATGCACAATATACAACATCACATTATTACCTACATTGTAATCACCGTCCCAATACCTTACCCTCGCCATAAAAGGGTATGCATCATTATCCACATCATAACTACCACCATCCTCATCATCCACATCCACATCATCTCCATCGTCATCGCCGTCATACAAAAATATACAATTATTATAGCCTCCTATGTCACATAGTATGAACAAAAAAGTGTTTAATTTGGCAGTAAAATGTATATAGAGGTGAAATAGTTTCTTATTAAATATAACATAATTTTAATTTATTATATATTTCACTCCTATGACAGAATAAACTAATCTTCTGTCATTCAAGTGAAATATTAAATATTAAATGGGAAACCGTTCAATACCATGTATACTATTATAGCAAATCATGTGACATTTAAATTGGAGATGAATTCATATATTGCCATCCTAGTGAGTGACAGTCTTGTCATCGATTCCAGAAAAAACACTAAGCTAGCTAGCATTCTTGGATGTTCAAGTTCAAATTCTATTAAATCTGGTTCACATACAAATATGAAATTGATGCTACCTATAGCTACCTATATAAAGGTGAACACATGAGGAATTCTATTGGATAAAGTTGAGAGATAACCACAATCACTTGATTACATGTAAGTTAATGTTTTTATATAAAACTGGCATTGTTTATCTTTTAAATTAAAAAAAACCAAATGGTATCAATATTTAAGAAAATTCATGTTTTTGGCAAACCATTGATATTTCTCCAAAATATTAGGGGCCTGTTTAACGAAAAACAATCTTTAATGTTGCGATCCAACTTCCAAATTTATTTCTCAAATTCAGATTATTTGATGGGTTGTCCACCCTGCCAAATCAATTTTGCTTCAAATCAGTTGCAACCACAGATTTATCCACTTAGCTGCAGTCAGCTATTCACTGCAGATGTGAAAATTGGGGAGGAGGTGGGGGCAATAATGTGTGTAAAAATCTATTTTCTTGATTTGATGTTTATTCACAGATTGTGGAGGACATTTTCCACAGCCTTGCCCTTAATATGTGGGACATCCCGCAGTGTAAGGCACTCCAACATGCCAGACAGAGGAAGGAAAGTCTTCTACAGAAACTTACAGACTGCGAGAGAAATCTTCTGGACCAGAGCCTTGAAGAGGACAAGACAACTCTACAGACAGCCAGTTTTGACAGTGAGAAATGCCTTAACTGTACTGTAGAGAATGCCCAAACGTTGGTGCACAGTGGAGCAGGCAAGGGGTATGGTCTTGGTGTCACCCCTATGACCTCAGGCTGTTACAAATGGAAGGTAGGACCTGTTTAGTAACATTTAAGGGAACACGCCACGCAAAGTAAGATCATATATCGTTGTAGAGTGGACATTTGGTGGTTTTTCAAAGAAAAGAAAATGATGGTAAAACACATCATTAATTTTACATTGCAAAGTTAGTGTACAAGATATGTCATGAACCCCTGGACAGTTCATATTCACACCATAGAACTACAGATTAAACCACCAAGTTATACACATGTCTTCTTGAATTATGCTGCTTTTATTATAATAATTGTTAATGTTTATGTCTTTTAATTTATTAGATGATTTACCAATCAAAAATATAATGCAATGAGAATATTTTGTCTCTATATATAGTTAGGTCAGTCTCTGTACTAAGTATTAGATATATTTGTGTGGGTGTGGTGTGCAAGTAATCACTGATGTTGATACATTGTAGTTAGTCACATGTCTACTAATGAGCTGAAAGGCTCAAATTAATTAAAAGAACTTTATGCCAATTAAATTTTGGGGATCATTGTTCAAGGTCGATGATCATACTTGACTTCTTTTAAAAAAAAGATTGGGAGGTACATGTGAGTCAGCACTCAGTTTATTATCGTTTACAGGTGCTGATAGTGAAGGAGTGTAAAAACAATGAGGGTACATGTGTGGGAGTGTCTCGCTGGCCTGTCAGTGACTACACTCACAGGAACTCCTCGGACATGTGGCTTTACCGGGCCTACAGTGGCAATCTTTACCACGGGGGCGAGGCCTCACAGACATTACCACCGTTCACCCAGGGAGATTACATCACAGTTCTCCTTGACATGGATGCTCGCACGCTCTCTTTTGGGAAAAACGGAGAGGTAGTATGATGATAAATAAATATTTCAATTCATCTGATTAGCTAGAAAGGCTAAGTGAAATGTGAGTTTATCCATCTGTAGACTTTCATAGTTGAATAAGATTAGTTAAAGAATAGTGCCCTTGTTTAAGATCTATGAAAGGTGAAAAAAAGGGGGATGAAATCTAAGTATATAACCAGTGATCAAATTCATTTAATATATATAGCAGTGGGTGTGTGAGATAACAATTAAGTCAAAAGTCTTCAACAAAGATCCATAATATGGATAGTTAATAATACTATTTAATCTGTAGTGTTAGCTTGGTAGTAATTAGTGATTTTGATGAAAACTGAAAATAAAAGATGTGTTTACAACACATAGTATTTATTGTTAAAAGACAACTTATTCATTTTGACTTATGGTTTTCTTTTTAATTGTTTTGCAGGATGTGAAGCTTGCATTTGAGGACATTGAGGCTTCAGAATTGTATCCCTGTGTTATGTTCTATAGTAATAACCCCACAGAGAAGGTCAAAATGACAGACATGCAGCTTTGTGAGAGCACGAGGGACCTTTTACCTGGAGACCCCATGTGTTCTCCTGAATCAGTTGTCATGGTAGAGGCCAATCTGAAACTCTTGCGTTCTCTACACAGAGCAACAGCATGGAATAGTCATATCAACAGGAAAATTCTCCAGCAGCTTAACATGGTGACAGAACTCGAGAAACCGCCACCTGATACTGATGATGGTAATACCTCCAGTTCAGTTCAGGGACCTTTCAAAGCTTTTAAAAAAGTTCATGCTTGTCTATATAACTACCAGAATATGTTTAGTGAAGGGACTTTTGTAAGCCTTTTATTAACAATTTGAAAGTTCTTTAAATTGATACCACAAACTGTCTAGTTAAGGAACTTTATTAACCTTGAATGAAGTTCATACTTGTCTGTAATACCAGAAACTGTCTAGGATTTCTGAAGCTTTATTAAAACAGAGTTTGTGTTCATCTTTAAATTGATACCAAAAACCATCTAGTTTAGGGATGGAATAAAAAACCTTGAAAGTTTTCAATCAAACACTAGTATATAGAAATTACATATAATTAAATTGTAGATGTATTAGGCAGAATAATGGGAAGAAAGGCTAATTTTGGTATCCAAATTATTTGCCAACTCAAACTTTGAAGGTCACATAGCATTGTATATACCAAAACACCAATAAACACAAGACAACAAAAGATTCATAAACTTAAGATAACTGGTTATGATATATATTATTGAAATATACATTAGAACCAGTTATAGGATCCTACATCCAAACATCTCTGTAACCAAACAAATGTTGTCTTCTTAACAGTTCTGATTGGCCATGTTCTGTAACCAAACAAATGTTGTCCCCTGAACAGTTCTGATTGGCTGTGTTCTGTAACCAAACAAATGTTGTCCCCTTACCAATTCTGATTGGCAGTGTTCTGTAACCAAACAAATGTTGTCCCCTGAACAGTTCTGATTGGCTGTGTTCTGTAACCAAACAAATGTTGTCCCCTGAACAGTTCTGATTGGCCGTGTTCTGTAACCAAACAAATGTTGTCCCCTCAACAGTTCTGGTTGGCAGTGTTCTGTAACCAAACAAATGTTGTCCCCTGAACAGTTCTGATTGGCCGTGTTCTGTAACCAAACAAATGTTGTTCCCTTAACAGTTCTGATTGGCCATGTTCTGTAACCAAACAAATGTTGTCCCCTGAACAGTTCTGATTGGCCGTGTTCTGTAACCAAACAAATGTTGTTCCCTTACCAGTTCTGATTGGCCGTGTTCTGTAACCAAACAAATGTTGTCCCCATACCAGTTCTGATTGGCCGTGTTCTGTAACCAAACAAATGTTGTCCCCTTAACAGTCCTGATTGGTCGTTTTCTGTAACCAAACAAATGTTGTCCCCTTACCAGTTCTGATTGGCCGTGTTCTGTAACCAAACAAATGTTGTCCCCTTAACAGTCCTGATTGGCCATGTGTTCTGTAACCAAACAAATGTTGTCCCCTTAACAGTCCTGATTGGCCATGTTCTGTAACCAAACAAATGTTGTCCCCTTAACAGTCCTGATTGGCAGTGTTCTGGAACCAAACAAATGTTGTCCCCTTAACAGTCCTGATTGGCCGTGTTCTTCATCAATGTTTGATGATTTAATTACTGTTGTAAATTTTATGACTCTTTATTTTTTGTTTGATTTAGCAGAAAGTGACAAAGAGAAATCAGAGAGTGCAGATTCAAACAAAGACTTTGAAGAAAAGAAGGAAGATAAAACAGATAAAGAAGATGTCGAGAATAAAAACAAAAAATCTGGTGCAACAGCAACCCTTGATTTGAAAGACAAGGACACACTGCAGTTGTTGTGCCACGAGGTTTGTGATTTAATAGTTAGAGACCCACTTCATATGGGTATACAGTGGACCCTCGATAATCCGAACACCTTCGTTCCCAGTCCAAACCGTCTGGATTACGAGTTTTCCAGACTGCCGAATTTTGTCTACCAGGTCAAAAAAATTGTTGTGTAAGAGTTATCTGCCCTTGACTATATACAATGTGGGACGTTTAAATGACATAGTTACATTTCATAAACACGTCTAGTTGTCAGTTTTTTTTAAAACAAATATAGTTATGTTACTGATATGATTCATTTTTTGTTTTATTTTGTAGAAACTAAAAAAAATAAACAATGTTTTTAAAAAAACATGTAAAGTGAAAGTTGTTTTATTTTTCATGGTCAATGCAAAGGGTATACAAACCGATGTTTCTGAGCAGCACCGTGCAGTATAATCTTCACTTTGTTGTGTATTGTATAATGTGACCCTTATGAAGCATTTTAACTATAGTGTACTAGAACAAGCACTCGGATAGCGGGCATATGTGACCTACAAACAACATACATGTGTCACGTCCCGGAGGTTCACCAACGAGTAGAAATTACAAACGTTAAATACCTGAAATAAAAGACCCGGTATGTACAACTACCCATAGTCCATATTTTTAGGGTTTTTTTACTGTAATTTCAACCCTGAAATGAATGACCCGCAATAAACAATGTACGTTTTTTACGTAAATTAGAAGACCCGGTTTTCACAACTTACTAACAGTCCATGTTTTTGCGTTTTTTACATAAGTTTAAAACCTGAAATAAAAAGACACCGTCTAACTATCAGTCCATGATTTTATGATTCTTACGTAAGTTAAAAACCTGAAATAAAAGACCCGGTAAAGAAAAGCAATGTACCGTTATAAAAACAGAGCTACATTGTAACACAGGTAAACACCCGGGCTATGACCTGACTACGCACAGTGTCAAGCGATGGGCTGTACAATTGTCGACAAAGGTGACTTGCCCCGACATTTTCTCTCCACGTGGTGAAAAAATCGTCTGGATTATTGCGGGAAATTTACTAATGAAAAGTACGTTCTGTTCCCAAAATATGGTTCCGGAATCGAAATCTGAATTTCCGAACTGGTGAGTACAAATAACGTTACGGAAATCTGTTCCCGTGCATTTCAGTCCGGACTGTGAGTTTTCCGGACTATTGGCGTCCGGATTATCGCGGGTCCACTGTATATATCAAACCTTACTATAAATTTTAATTACCTCTTGGAAGTACTTGTAAAATATCCCATTTCTTAATTCCATTTGTATCTCTTGCAGTCTTCTGCGAAACCTTTGTCAGTTTTGTAACCCCTTTATATTGGTGACATGTCCATATATTTTCCACATAGGTTTGGCCAAGCCTCGTCCTTATAGGTGGCCTTGACCCTGGACTGCGAGTGGGAGGTCGCTGCATGCATCAGACAACTTTCAAGACAGGGACATTGATGGGCGTAGCTAGGGATGGAGCAAATGCAGGCAAGGTCCAGTGGGATGATGGCGACTCTTCCTCAAGGTTAGTCCACATTTCTTGACACTGATTTCACCATACTTTGTTGAAATCAATGACACCATACTTTGATGACAGATATGCCATCATACTCTGTTGACATTGATGACACAATACTATATTGACACTGATTACATCATACTGTTGACTTTAATGACATGCTTTGTTAACATTTATACACCATAGTTTGTTGATTTGATGATACAATACTTTGTTGACATTGATGACACTACACTTTGTTGACATTAATGATATAATGCTTTAACACTGATTACGTCACACTGTTGACTTTAATGACACAATACTTTGTTTACACTGATTAAATTAAACTGTTGACTTTAATGACATCATACTTTGTTTACACAGATGCCACCACATTTTGTTGACATTAATTAAACACTGTTGACTTAAATGACACCCTACTTTGTTGACATTGATGACACCATACTTTGTTGACATTTATAACACCATACTTTGTTGACATTGTTGACACCACACTTTCTTGAAACTGAATTCACCACTCTGTGTTGACATTGATGAAGTTTCATTCTTTTATATTAAAAGTGATGCCCTACTCTCAAAGTTAGAACCAAAGGAGCCACTTCCATTTGATGCTGACCATCTCATAGGGATGACCACTAGCCATTTGGAAGCTTTGGTCAAACTTTCCTCACTAATGGATGAGAAACCATCATCTTTACAAGAACCAAAGCAATCCCCTTCAGAAGTACCCACCAATAAAGAGGAAGCTGTTGGTTTAAAAGTTCAGAAACTAAAACAAAGTGTTCTTGATGAAACCAATGCTTTAATGAGAAAACTTGATGAGGATATTGCACGAGTGTTGGAAATGGAGATGCAGCAGTTGGCCGAGATGGACCACAATGCTGACAAACGAAAGGCGCCATTGGTAACTGCTGAAACCTTTGACGATTCCTCAGCAAGTAATTGTACTGCCTCACCACAGGTATTATCGCCCCGTGATGATATTCTACCAGAGACCAGAGAGACACAAGACACAGAAGGAGATATGGAAGCAGACATTTCTATCCCAGACTCCTTGCCGTTGAAAATTTCCCAAGGTTCTTGTCCATCTTCAGCTTCAGAAAAGCTCCAAACTGAAAGGCCTCTGAGAAATGAATTCCAGAAAACTCCTCCTGCTACTGAAGCATCTTTGCCTGATGAACTCCACACAATTAAAACATCTTACATACAAGTCACAGCTCTTAAAGCCCTGCATACTATACTACTAAATAACAAGTTTATAGAAATGCTTCTCGTGCCCAAGTCAGACCTGCTGTCGGAGAGGAATAAGGCTCTGGTTGATGGGACTGTAATTCGCAGGGATGAAGATTTCAAGGTGACCTTGAGGTCATTCATGAAGAGGATGGTTCAGTTAGCTCTGAGTCAGTCAGGGCTTTTGCGGGTATTTTCTGTGTTAGAACTAGAACGAGCACATGCGATTCTCTACAAGATAATCACCACATCCAAAGCAGAGGAGATTACCTGTATTTCAGAAGTCAAAGGTTAGAATAATATTCTTTAAGTTTGTATATAGATTTCAGTATGTTTTAACCTAATGTATATATCCTGCAGTAAGCCCATGGTCCAATACAGACTCTGGGATTATTACATTGGTTCGTTGTTATTTCTACTGAACTGTAATGAATAAGGGTGAGAGGTATGGGCTTATTATTACAGGAATCATGTTTTATTGGTTTTAGTTCTTCAAAAAAACTGCAACACTGCTAACATCCTCTCATCATGGGAACGCTTAATATAGTGTTATTTACATTTACTGTAATGTATAGTGGGTAATATTTGTGGAGGATTTAATTATCTCTATATTCACTGTAATCAAATATAGTGGGAAAAAATACTCAGCAAAGAAGTGTTTACATTTACATCAGAAAGTTTACAGAACATGGTTACATGAAATTTAACATCCACAGACTAGGTATAACAGGGACAACCGTCTAATATTAACCCTGTAAAATTTAACACCCACAAACTTAGTCCAAATGCCATGGACAACTGTCTAATATTAACCCCATGAAATTTAACGCCCACTAACTTGGTCTGACAGGGACAACCGTCCAATATTAACCCCGTGAAATTTAACACCCACAAACTAGGTCTGACAGGGACAACTGTCTAATATAAACCCAGTCACTGTAAAATTTAACACCCACAAACTAGGTCTGACAGGGACAACTGTCTAATATAAACCCAGTCACTGTAAAATTTAACACCCACAAACTAGGTCTGACAGGGACAACTGTCTAATATAAACCCAGTCACTGTAAAATTTAACACCCACAAACTAGGTCTGACAGGGACAACTGTCTGATATAAACCCAGTCACTGTGAAACTTAACACCCACAAACTAGGTCTGACAGGGACATCCATCTAATATTAACCCCCATGAAATTTAACACCCACAGGCTAGGTCCGATAGGAACAACCATCTAATATTAACCCCCGTGAAATTTAACACCCACAGGCTAGGTCCGACAGGGATAACTATTTAATATTAATCCCCCGTGAAATTGAACAACTATTGGTAAATTGTTTTGTCGCCCCGGTAGGAATAATGTTAAGATACTGATATCATTGAAAACCAAGAGAGAATTCTTTTGTGTTGCAAGGTTGTCTTGTATACTACACAGCCTTTCATTGTAAGTCAATATATTATTTTTGTGTGATACCTGTACTAATCTTTATATTACAAAATTTCTTGACAGAAAAGTATGAAACAATGACAAGAGAAAGAGAAAAAAATTCGAATATCAAGAAAAAACCTCAGGAGTCATGTGATATGATTTGTACAAACCAGCCTCCATCATCAACCCAGTTACCAAACGTAACACCTGAAGAACCATCCAATCAGGAAGAAGACCAGGAAAACTTTCAGCAGACATCCATACTTCAATATGTTAGACGAGGGTAATGACGATATTTCTATGTGAACTTGAAAAATGTAGAATTCATATAATTATACTTAGATATGCATGTGTCTGGACGAACAAACTTTGGGAGAGTCCTGATTTTTAGGTCACACCAGACACAGTCTCAAGTGCCCTTTATATTCTAATCACCTTTTGTTCGTTGTGTATCGGTGAATAATTTACATTTTTGAATTCTCAGAAACTCCTTTGCCAATTTCAACAAAAATTTTCACAAAATTTCCATGGCCAAAAGTCACCAAAATTTATGATTATATGGTCACCACTCTTCACAGATATGGAAGGGTCTTGAGTTGCTTTACTAAGATTGTGTTCATGACCCTGGAGTCTAGTTTTCCCCTAAGTTATATGGGAAAGTGATACTCTTGTGTACAATTTGTTGATATTCAATTATTGAAAATAGTTCAAATTTGATTGGAAAAATTTATAACCCCGAAATGCAATTTGGTCAGATTGGAGTTGTTTTCAACAATCTTCTAATTCCAAACCCATATAAAAATACTTTTTATTGTTGGAAGGGTCTAGAATAAAAATAGATACTTTGTCAGAATTCTGAATTGCATCACCCTTTATATACAAATATAGTATGCATCCAATGCATGTGTAAAGGATGAAGTTTAGTTCAGTTTAAACATAAAATGTACTTACCTTATTGTTTTTTATTTGCTTCATGGAATAGAATTGAATTGTATATACAATGTAATATGCTTGTGATGAAAAGATGATTAAATTCTATCAAATGTTTTACTATAACAAACCCCCAGGGACTGAGAGTTGGACCCTAAGTCATCAAATGTGCCAATTTTCAACAATTTCTTATGTTTAGACCTCTTAATATTTGATCATATTTTAAAAAACAAAAAATCAATTATCTATTAGTGCATTTAGATACCTGTTCAGGCCCACGGACCTCTTGTTATTACTTATCCTAAATATAATGTCAAAGTAGGAAAATTTAAACAAATGCAAAACCCCTTAAAACTGAGCAATGCCCTTTGTAATGTCAAATGTTTCTTTGTTCCAGTTTTCACTGGTTAGCAGTAGGTCTGTGTTTAAACAAACCTGTTTTTTGCAGATCTGATGGACCCCACAGTTCATTCTCACGTCACCTGTTCAGTCGTCGAGCTCGAAGGGAACGCTCCCAGTCCACCACTGCATCGCGGTACTCACTAGTGCGTGTTCCCCCTGCTGCTCCACCCCTGCGGCCATCTCCTCCCCCTCCCCAGAGGAAGCCTCCCCACCTACCGATCAGGACAAGGTCGCCGTCTCCTCCGCCTCCTCCCATTGCTCTGTCACTACTGGAGATGGGCTTTACTCTTAGTGCTATCAAGAGAGCACTGACAGAAACATGTAAGAATATTGTTAAAATCATTAATTCACCTCGGTTAAATCATGGTCAAGTGAGCTTATATATGTGTCAAGGCATTATGTCCATCTTTAAAACACCAGTTGTCCAGAACCTCTGAACATATTTTGACTTGCTTTGTTCTGAAATTTAGTTGGGCCAATGGGGACACAATGTTCTACAGACAAAGCTTAAAGATATGGAAATAAAGTTACAGAAGCTTGCGGTCCCAATGGGGATTTATAGGGACATTGATCAAATTTGAATTATATGACTATTATAATTTTTTTCATATTAGGCTACCTTGTAAAGATTTGAATACATGACTGTATTAAATCTTCATATTAGGTGACGTGAACATGTAGCATTTGCTACTGGCAACTACTGATATTTCCAGTTTTCATTCAACCTTTCAAGATAACTACTTAGTACTTAATCCGACTTTAAATTTTCATTTAGTGTTTTATCTCTTTATGATGTTTATATTTTTGTCTTTTTCCTCTTCCATTTTTCAGCTGCATAGAAATTCTAACTTTCTTCTGATCAGTATGTTGAAAAGGCATTAATTCATTTACCCAGCATGATTGTTCTATTAGTGTCCCATGAATTAAAGTAATAATACCTACCTCTATTCAAATCCATCAATAGTGAAAATATATATAGGATCTGTAGCAAAAGATAACTGTTACTATAAAGTTGATTTCCATACCAGCAGCTTACCACCAGGAATGATGGCACATGTTATGGTCCTTTGCTTATTCATGTTAAAATTTGTTTAAACTATTCATCAAAATCTAATTATACATGTCATTGAATTTTAGGTGTAAACAGAAATGAAGTGTCTGCCCATGGGATTAACACCCTAGCCACATGGATGTTGGAACATCCACTTGACGTCCAGGAGCCTGAGGAACCAGCCACAAAAGTGGCTCGAGACTCCATATCGGGACAGGAGACAGCCAGTAATATCATCAGTGACTCACAGCCATTAGAAGAGGAAATCAGAGACCCCTACAGGTATAGACCTTCAGGATCGTACATATGTGTTCTGTGTCCAGTCTTAGAGCAGTGCTAAGATTGATGCTTTCACTATCTTGTTGAAGGGAAATAATATCAGCCATCATGTAAAGTCTGTCATTGGCACTGTCTCCGATGCATAAACTTATCATATTTTGAATATATTCTGGAGTTCTGCCAGTGGGGTTCAGTTCAAACTTGCAACTGCTTTGAATGATTCTAGGATGATCCTGATAAAGTGATTTGGGTCGTTCAAAATCCAACATGGCCACCATCTTCAAAATCACATTTCTGACTTCTTCTCACATTCTGCCAGCCTGGGATTCTTTACAAGCAGCACTGCCACAGTCAAGGAACTGTTGAATTTTAGAAGGCTAAATCTTTGATATGGAATATATGTTGAAACATTTATTTACAAATTTTGGGGCCTAAAATGGTTGATTTTATAAATTGTGGTTTTTTTAAATTATTGAAATTTGATGTCATCAAAAAACATACATTCAGTAAATTTCAAATGTTTCTTACAAACATAAGTGGGAAGCCATATAGCTTATTCCATACTTAAATGGATATGTCCACATTTGCTTTTAGTATCCCTGGAACATGTCATGGCAAAATTGAAGGCATTTGATTGGTGTCAGGAATATAAACCTGGCCAATCACTAAGATGTTACATTTTTGTGAAGATCACAGAGGAGCAACAACCAAGTTAGAAAGCCAGTTAATTTAACAATGTGGTGACCTTGACATTCATTTGATGTATTTCTTTTCAAAGGATCAAACTTAGGTGTTTATTTATCTGCAAGATGGCAGTGACAGAGTCTTCAATTTTTCCATTACATAGTCGAGGGTTGAAGAGAGCAAAAGTAAACATCTTAACCCCTTGAGCATTATAGTACAGATAGAGGCAAGTTGAAAAGCACATATGTATGGTTTAATAACACAATAGTTAATACAAGGGCTGATTGATAAGCTGTGAGCCTCGTATTGAAGGAGGTACTCTAGGATGTTCTTTTTAAGTCCTACTCTTCTCTGACTATATAGGGCCGTGTACCCAAGGACTGGTCTCATTTGGTTAGTTCATATCGACAAGGTACATTTTGTAGCACTCAAAAGTAAACAAGACAAGCGGCTTTTTGCAAAATGGACAAAATCGGTTAGGGTGAAAGAATCTGTAATTGCCATGACTGCCATTCACGATTGTGGCTTTAAATTTATTGAGCATCCACATTATTCGCCTGATCTCGCTCCATCAGACATTCATCTATTTCCAAAACTGAAAACAGCTATTTCAGGCACCCTAACCCTAACCCTAGCATGCAGTGGATGACTTTCTGAACAGCCAACAAATGGAGTTCTATAAAAGTGGCATTGAGGCCCTTAAACACCGCTGGCAAAAGTGTATAGATACTGAAGGAGATTATTTTAAGAAATAATACAATATATCTGGCATAATTCAAATCCTTCAATATGAGGCTCAGCCTGGTATCAGTTTTACACATAGTTACTTATGTAAAGTAACACTCGATCAGAAAGACAATATGTGTGGTTTCAGTATGTTGCTGTCCAGGCGTATATCTTTAGAGGGCTTATTGAACGAATCTAGTGACGACTCTACGGAGGAGCCAGATACTCGCCGCTCTCGATATATCAGAAGTCCACGACCAATCTCACGGACACGTCATGTAGATATCAGAAGCTTTCTGTCCAATGCAGGTACGTCTACAGCTCATTAATACAGTCAAATCTGTGTGATAACGTGACTGACCAAAGTATGTCTGATTAGTCAGGGTGTAGTAAACAGTTTATCAGATATCAAAACTAAACCAGATTAAGATGATATTCAGTAGACAAGTATATTTTACCTGTGCAGAAAGGAGATGAGCATGCATTCACAAGTTTGTTGTTAATTTCATAATCTAATGGTTATCATAGACTACTTCCTTATAAGGAGATATATGAGGGTATCTGTTATGTAAAAAAAAAAAAACTTTTGGGTATAAATCTGATATGAAGGGTCAGGATGATCTAATAATAGCAATCATGTTTTGTGTGTCATCAAGCTCCGTCGCCATTGCTATGTTTAAAATTTTCGCATTTCAAATTTCTTCTCATTGACAAGTCTCACCTGTGGAATTCAAATTTGCATTGAGTGATTCTGAGATGAAGTGTTATTATTTTCGGGTCAGTTTGAAATCCAAAATGCCCAATATGGCCTCCATCTTGATCTTTTACTAGATGGTCCTAATAATGTGTTGTTATTTGATTGTGGACAAAAAGTACACAATTTCTACACAATGTTTTTGGTGTGTTGTGTGGTCCTACAACTGTATTTGAAAGATTGAAAACAGATTTTTGAAATGATCAAAAAAATATATGTTTACAGCTAATGATCGTGAATTAGAGCGTTCAGAATCTTTACAAATTGGAAACGAGGGAAGCAGAACCTCAGATTTGTACGAGAGAATGTCGGAGAACCACGGACTGAGTGACACGTTTGATGCCCTCTGTAGTGACATTAGTAATATGACCGATGACCTGTATAATCTGGACAATATCGATGACCTCTTCCCAACACAGTCTGAGTCTACCTGGGATCTCATGAATGCAATAGTAAGTTGTCTATAGATTTATACTCAGAACATTTTTATTTTCTGAAATATCTATTTACACTGATCTATTAGAAGTCAAGTGTAACAAATGGAGTGTTTAATTTGTTTGGTATATATTACTTCACCATTGTTTTCAAAATGCATCTCTATATTGCATCCTATTACAAAATCCAGACTGAGTGTTTTTGGAAGTTATTAATCATACCTGGTCCAATATTTGTGCGTATTGAATTAAACGGATAATTGATTATAATGATAGACAGGATATTGTAAGGAATGTGTAAAGTGTAATGCTAAGTATTGCTTTGTTGAAGAAAATTAAAAAAAATTCAAAGAGAAACAAAAAAGAAACAATTATTTAAACATTGATAGCAATACAAAAAATATTTAGTCAAAGTGTATTGTGAGCATTGATTGAGACATACACATGTAGCTGTAAGGTGTTGTTTTATATTCATCATTTGAATACTAAATTAATGCAATACCTAGCTGTATGATGCAGTTGTATAAGTATATCTTTTTCATTATTATACTAAATTCATGTGAAAAGGTGCTGTACTACACTTTTGTGTCTTTTGTACAATACTTTGTAGAAAGTTTGAACATATTTGTTGTAATCTGTCTTCAAATGTTTCTATAAATAGCCATATGGACAGGTTTGTGTATCTTATCAACATTGTTATGATGGGTAATCCATTCACTTACCATTATGGTTTCACATTTACAGAGAATGGAGTTTGAAGCCGACCCTACAGTGGTGTGTGAACTGTGTCAGCAGGAGACCGACAACTTTCAAGGACACTTACAGCTGGACCACCCTGGCTGTGGGAGTGAGTTCTCACAACCAATCATAGTCTAGCTAGTACAAACTCTAATTAACACTGAACCAACCATAGTCTAGCTAGTACAATCCCTACTGAACACTGAACCAACCATAGTCTAGCTAGTACAATCCCTACTGAACACTGAACCAACCATAGTCTAGCTAGTACAAACTCTACTTAACACGAAACCAACCATAGTCTAGCTAGTACAAACCCTACTTAACACTGAACCAACCATAGTCTAGCTAGTACAAACTCTACTTAACAACACTGAACCAACCATAGTCTAGCTAGTACAAACTCTACTTAACACTGAACCAATCATAGTCTAGCTAGTACAAACTCTACTTAACACTGAACCAACCATAGTCTAGCTAGTACAAACCCTACTTAACACTGAACCAACCATAGTCTAGCTAGTACAAACTCTACTTAACACTGAACCAACCATAGTCTAGCTAGTACAAACCCTACTTAACACTGAACCAACCATAGTCTAGCTAGTACAAACTCTACTTAACACGAAACCAACCATAGTCGAGCTAGTACAAACTCTACTTAACACTGAACCAACCATAGTCTAGCTAGTACAAACTCTACTTAACACTGAACCAACCATAGTCTAGCTAGTACAAACTCTACTTAACACTGAACCAACCATAGTCTAGCTAGTACAAACTCTAATTAACACTGAACCAACCATTGACTAGCTAATACAAACCCTACTTAACACTGAACCAACCATTGACTAGCTAATACAAACCCTACTTAACACTGAATCAACAATTGTCTAGCTAGTACAAACTCTACTTAACAACACTGAACCAACCATAGTCTAGCTAGTACAAACTCTACTTAACACGAAACCAACCATAGTCTAGCTAATACAAACTCTACTTAACACTGAACCAACCATAGTCTAGCTAGTACAAACTCTAATTAACACTGAACCAACCATTGACTAGCTAATACAAACCCTACTTAACACTGAATCAACCATAGTCTAGCTAGTACAAACTCTACTTAACAACACTGAACCAACCATAGTCTAGCTAGTACAAACTCTAATTAACACTGAACCAACCATAGTCGAGCTAGTACAAACTCTACTTAACACTGAACCAATCATAGTCTAGCTAGTACAAACTCTAATTAACAACACTGAACCAACCATAGTCTAGCTAGTACAAACCCTACTTAACACTGAACCAACCATAGTCTAGCTAGTACAAACTCTAATTAACACTGAACCAACCAGTCTAGCTTGTACAAACCCTACTTAACACTGAACCAACCATAGACTAGCTAGTACAAACTCTACTAAACAACACTGAACCAACCTTAGTCTAGCTAATACAAACTCTACTTAACACTGAACCAACCATAGTCTAGCTTGCATACATGCCATACCTCCCGGTGTGAGACAAAATCTCCCTTATTTTCAAGTCATTTATTTCTCCCGGCAGGAGAGCCCAAATTCCCGTATTTTGTAATTCCCTCCGGTATTTTTGCCGACGCCATATTTGTTTACAATTCAGTAGTTTTTCTTGCGAGATTTGGCTAAATTTAGCGATCACGTGATCCATCTGTTCACTTGATCACTCAATCAAAATGGCGCCTGTTGGACACGGCTTTCACACGAAGCTCAGGCTAGTGTAATGTTTGCGCTAGAATATCTATCACCATGAAATAAAGGCAAGTCGCTTACAAACAATTTTAACCCTCTTTGCAAACAGACTGGAATCATTGTTTTTTTTTTTTTAGGACCATACTTTGATGATGGTAATTGATACAGAGCCTGATCACACACAAAATCACACGTGTTTTTCATACAACATGTGTATCGTTGATCAGTGATAGCAAGCTGAAATCCGATATTTTCTTTTAGAAAGCTATCAAAATTAGCACATCTGTTGGTCGTAGTGGTCAATCATGATGTTTACAATGACTGTACCGTCCATGACAGAGGCAATATACAAAATCTAGAATTATCGTGATAATATTTACTGCAGTCTCCTAACATGAACATCTTCAGTTCTCATGACTTCTTGTATACATACACTTGCACACTTGGAATAATTTTAGATCTAAGTGGTCCAACATAAGGTATCCCACAGGACATTTCATGGTGATATTTTCCAACTGATGTGTTCCCTTAGAGTGGATCAAGCTTTCTAATTTTAAGAAAAATCCAAACTGATATATGATTAACTTTCTTGTCTTGATCTTTAGCTACATGTAATTATAATATACCCTTTTCAAATGCTGTAATATATAATGTAATATATAATATGAATAAAGCTGTGAAAGTTTTTGTTTTACATAAAAAAATCAAAAAATAATTTCATATCATCTGAATCTAAATGTATACTATTGCATTTTTTACCTTATTCAACTTTTTGCTGTTTGCATATACGATATGATTAATATCCGAAATAAATATAAATATTCTTTATCACTTTCAAAAATAATTTATTGCTTTAAAGTTGAGTAAAAATGTTGATATTCATGTCGCGTACAAATCTCCCTTATTTTAGGCAAAACTCCCTTAAAATAATCATCAATCTCCCTTATTGGTCTCCTGAAAGTATGGCATGTATGAGCTTGTACAAACTCTACTTAACAACAATGAACTAACCATAGTCTAGCTAATACAAACTCTACTAAACAACACTGAACCAACCATAGTCTAGCTAGTACTAGTACAAACTCTACTTTTAAAACAACACTGAACCAATCATAGTCTAGCTAGACAGACAGACAGACAGACGGACAGACTAGCTAGTACAAACTCTACTTAACACTGAACCAACCATAGTCTAGCTAGTACAAACTCTACTTAACAACACTGAACCAACCATAGTCTAGCTAGTACAACTGAACCAACCATAGTCTAGCTAGTACAAACTCTACTTAACAACACTAAACCAACCATAGTCTAGCTAGTACAAACTCTAATTAACACTGAACCAACCATAGTCTAGCTAGTACAAACTCTACTTAACACTGAACCAACCATAGTCTAGCTAGTACAAACTCTACTTAACACTGAACCAACCATAGTCTAGCTAGTACAAACTCTACTTAACACTGAACCAACCATAGTCTAGCTAGTACAAACCCTACTTAACACTGAACCAACCATAGTCTAGCTAGTACAAACTCTGCTTAACACTGAACCAACCATAGTCTAGCTAGTACAAACTCTACTTAACACTGAACCAACCATAGTCTAGCTAGTACAAACTCTACTTAACACTGAACCAACCATAGTCTAGCTAGTACAAACTACTTTACAACACTGAACCAACCATAGTCTAGCTAGTACAAACTCTACTTAACAACACTGAACCAACCATAGTCTAGCTAGTACAAACTCTACTTAACAACACTGAACCAACCATAGTCTAGCTAGTACAAACTCTACTTAACAACACTGAACCAACCATAGTCTAGCTAGTACAAACCCTACTTAACACTGAACCAACCATAGTCTAGCTAGTACAAACTCTACTTAACAACACTGAACCAACCATAGTCTAGCTAGTACAAACTCTACTTAACAACACTGAACCAACCATAGTCTAGCTAGTACAAACTCTACTTAACAACACTGAACCAACCATAGTCTAGCTAGTACAAACTCTACTTAACACTGAACCAACCATAGTCTAGCTAGTACAAACTCTACTTAACACTGAACCAATCATAGTCTAGCTAGTACAAACTCTACTTAACACTGAACCAACCATAGTCTAGCTAATACAAACCCTACTTAACAACAATGAACCAACCATAGCCTAGCTAATACAAACCCTACTTAACAACAATGAACCAATCATAGTTTAGCTAGTACAAACTCTACTTAACACTGAACTAACCATAGTCTAGCTAGTACAACTGAACCAACCATAGTCTAGCTAGTACAACTGAACCAACCATAGTCTAGCTAGTACAACTGAACCAACCATAGTCTAGCTAGTACAACTGAACCAACCATAGTCTAGCTAGTACAACTGAACCAACCATAGTCTAGCTAGTACAAACTCTACTTAACAACACTGAACCAACCATAGTCTAGCTAGTACAAACTCTACTTAACAACACTAAACCAACCATAGTCTAGCTAGTACAACTGAACCAACCATAGTCTAGCTAGTACAAACTCTACTTAACAACACTAAACCAACCATAGTCTAGCTAGTACAACTGAACCAACCATAGTCTAGCTAGTACAAACTCTACTTAACAACACTAAACCAACCATAGTCTAGCTAGTACAAACTTTACTTAACAACACTGAACCAACCATAGACTAGCTAATACAAACCCTACTTAACAACACTAAACCAACCATAGTCTAGCTAGTACAAACTTTACTTAACAACACTGAACCAACCATAGACTAGCTAATACAAACCCTACTTAACAACACTGAACCAACCATAGTCTAGCTAATACAAACTCTACTTAACAACACTGAACCAACCATAGACTAGCTAATACAAACCCTACTTAACAACACTAAACCAACCATAGTCTAGCTAGTACAAACTACTTTACAATACTGTTTCATTTTCTGTTTATACTTGGTGATAATTGATGACATCATCTCTGTCAGTCTCTGTCTTCCAGTGCCTGTCTGTCCATCTGTCCATTTGTCAATATTTGGTTACAAGTTCATATCTTAATTTTCAAAAACAAGTACGTGACATTTCATGCAAAATATTTTTTAAGTAAAATCTCTTAAAGGACCAGGCTTGGAGATCATAAAAAAATTACATTCAAGTTTTTTCTCAAGCCAATCACATTTGGCGTAACTTTTCATGACTCAGTCAAAACTTAAAACAATTAAAAGAACCTCTTATCATCTTTGTTCCTGTTGTTTATTTTCAAAGTAGTGTTGAAAAATATTTTCAAATCTTAGGTCTGTATAAAACCTCTAAGCAATTTCCTACTGTGCTAATTGAACTGCCTTTTCTGTTTTATCAGGGATTTCGTGTAACAATGTATACAGTAATAATGGAGTATATGGCATGTGTCCTTGGCCTGTGGTGTGTGGTACTGGCTATCCCAGCTATGCCCTGTGTAGGGGCTGTCGGGACAGACATCGGGAGCTTCATGGCCACCGAGGGAGTAATCCTGACCAGGACAGGGCAGACGAGCACGAAGAAAGTCTAGGCAGCTCCACTCAGAGAGCACCTGATCTCCTGAATACTGTTGACTACACAACCTTGGGTATATAATTATATAAATGCTGGCTATTTCTCATTGGCATCAGTAACCTTAATGAGGCTACACATGGTTAGAGTATAGACTGCTTTTCACATACTTTCACATATTTCTATACCAGTACTGTGGGTGCCATTTAAGGCATTCATATCTTATTACACATCGAAAGAAAAAAATCAATAACAGTCTGCTAAAAACAATTCCTTATAAGACCCAAAAGCTACCTATCAAATAGAGGCAGAGCAAGATAGAATTTTTTTTGGAAATCAATTTACTAAAGTCTGACACTTTAAATTTGATGATTGTTATGCCTGAACTCTTTTAAGTAAAATATACACCATGATTGTACATATATCAACACCCCCTCCCTCTCTTCCTTCAACAAACCAGGTAGGTAAATTGGATCAATAAGACTGAGCAGATAGGTATATTGGGTCAGTAAGACTGTGGATTGTCTCTCTGTAATACTATTATATCCAGTATAATCAATCTAAAACATCCAAACCGAGTGATAACAACTTGTTCTGGTCAATAGAACAAGAGCTACAGATGGGATGTCGAGGTGGGACCCTTATAGATGAGACGGACAACCTCCTCCCTAAGCTTGGCATCACGGACTGGAAACCATGCCCAGACCCCCTCAAATTCACGGAGATGGATCCCCTAGGATCCAAGCTGGTTCAGGCTGCAGCCAACACTGGTGCCTCTGTGTGTATGTAGAAATTTGATAGCAAGCTTTAAGTGTATTTATTTTGTGAGACTAGTCGGTAACCTTAAAGTAATGTCAAGTAACTTTTTGTGATAAAACTTTGATGGTAGGAGACTTTTTGTTTAGTTATATAGTATAGCTAAGCATGGAAGCTGCGCGAGAGAACTAGGTTGAGCTTTTCTGATAATTCTGATTATGATAAAAGATTTTGGAAGTGACTGAGTGAGAAATATTTTGGTGTAGCATTACTAACAGTAAGTCAGTTACCTCCACAATGTAAGTTTATATTTGTCTGTAACAGGGAGCCTGCCTCGGGCATCTCGTCCCGACAGTAAATACCGCACCTTAGGGGAGCAGGCTACTAACCTAAAGACCCCCCGTGACCGACACATCGCTCTCCAGAGGATAACCTCAACCATGCAAGTGATGCTGGCACGCAGTATTGTGATGAAAGCTTTGTCTGTCCTGGCTAGTAGGTAAGTAATACTGACACGCAGTATTGTAATGAAAGCTCTATCTGTCCTGGCCAGTATGTGAGTGATGCTGACACGCAGTATTGTAATGAAAGCTCTATCTGTCCTGGCCAGTAGGTGAGTGATGCTGACACGCAGTATTGTAATGAAAGCTCTGTCTGTCCTGGCTAGTAGGTAAGTAATACTGACACGCAGTATTGTAATGAAAGCTCTATCTGTCCTGGCCAGTATGTGAGTGATGCTGACACGCAGTATTGTAATGAAAGCTCTATCTGTCCTGGCCAGTAGGTGAGTGATGCTGACACGCAGTATTGTAATGAAAGCTCTGTCTGTCCTGGCTAGTAGGTAAGTGATACTGACACGCAGTATTGTGATGAAAACTCTGTCTGTCCCGGCCAGTAGGTGAGTTACATGAAGTTTAAAGTAGGATCTACAACCATATTCACATACAGCCACATTTTCTTTGATAGGATCCTTGGTCTTTAACACTTTTGAATCAAATGTTGTTGAAGAAAAGAGTGTAGCTCTCCTTGAGGCTCATAATGGGAAGATTAGATATTATCCTCTTATTATCCTCTTATAACAAATCATAGAAGCCCAGTCATCTTGACTATTTGTGTCAGCTCTAAAGATGTGGTTTCTTTCAATGTTAATTCTCCATAGGGGTCGGCTTAAAGAATTTTTTTCTCTAAGAGACCATTTTTCTGATATTTGTTACAGTGACTCCTCCTGTAGTTTACCGGCAGCTCTGGAGTACATCGGTCTGTCTGATATCATGGTGATTGTACAGCTGATGTGTCTGTGTGCGTCGGGTAAAATCAGTAGTCTTCAGTCAAACAGGACACAGGACAGCTTACAACACCTTACCAAAGCACTTGGCTCTCTGGTCCAAGACAATCAAGTCTCCATGAAACAGCTAGTCCGATTGTGTACCCAGGTGAGAAAAGTGTAGTTACTGTTTAGTATTAAGCTTCAAAATTGTATAAACATTATTGGAGTTAACCAAGCAGATTTAAATCAAAGAACCATCATATTATTGTAAAGTATCTATTCACGTACATGTATAAATTGGCTGGTTATATGCTGAATGAAACAGAGTTTATCATATGACTACCGTTATATACGGTGTCATAAACCCATCACATAAATTTTCTTTATGACACTAGTGTAATAACACCTTTCGCTACGCTGATTGGCTGGTTCCGTGAGAACTGTATTCATACGCGTGGGAACGACCTACTTCTTTTTACTACGACTCGTAAAAATGGCGACTAGTGCTTGTAAACTTTGAAAAAAAATCAACTGAACGACAAATTGGTCTATTAACATAACATATTGTACAATCAAAGATAAATCCAAGATGTAAACATCCTAAGTTTTTTAATTATATTTATACTATAAGATGTTAAATTAGGCCTGGCAAACATCTATTTTATGACCCCTAGTAACATATTTCAACTCCGATAGAAAATTGCGGTTGCGTTGTCCGATGAGACATATCTAGTCTAGATTCTTTTCAAATAAACAAATAATAACATTATTTAATAAAATCCTCATGAAAAACGGCAATGTAGAATCTAGTTTGTTACAACTTGCCTTCAACGGTTACTCAGAATAACATGCTGACACTGTCGTCGACAAACACGTGTAATGTCAAAACAAACAACACTGCCAACAAATCGGCATCCAAAGTCGCTTTTCACGGCAGTCTGAACACGATGTTCAGTGGGAATATTCACGGTGGAACATTTCACATCTCCATAAACACCCGCGAGGACGAGGATAAACACAAAGCAGTGAAAAGGCGCCGTACAATGGTTCTGTACGACAGCGACAGCGAATAGACATTTGTACAACGAAGCCTCCATTATCGCGCCAAGTGACGTCACGGCTTCGTCACATCAAAAACAGTCGCTCATGAACTTTCAAACTAAAATATTTTCCTCATTGTTTCAAACACCAAGGACAATTTATCTATTATAGATTAAATGAAAAAAATGCTGAAATTTTGTTTTGAGACGTGTATTTAATAAAATGAATCCTTTTCAAGAGTCAGTTGTGTTAGAACTATTTCTTCTCTCGTCGGTATAATTGACCTACTTCGAAGGTTCGGGTGATTTGGTTGAGATGTGACGATTCAAGGCAAAAGAGAAAATCAGTTTTTGATGGGGAACGATGAAAGAAAACGTCATATGATAAAAAGAATCTGTCATTCGTTTCCCTTCATGTTAGATTTATGATACTCGTTTAGAATTTTTTATTTTTGCTCGCCAGAGGCTCGCAAAAATAAAAAATTCAAAACTCGTATCATAAATCTAATATGAAGGGAAACTCATGACAGATCCTCTATGTATGATAAATTCTGTTTATTTCAATGCCTTCGCTAGGGATCAAATTCATAACCTCTGGCTTACAAGTCTTACACTCAGTCTTAGTTGTTACTTGTCACCTAGGACAAAATATTTTTTTTTTTTTTTTTAAATATGCATCTAATGTTTCTTATTGATAGTTATATTTCTATGAATTAGAAATATGTTTGTCTTTTAGGAATTGTTGTATGCATCGATGGGGAAGTGTAGTGGACATCGCAGCAGTGCTGGAGTGGTTCGCATGAAGATCCCTGGGACGTCCAAACTCGCTCCATTTGAACCATCTATGTTCACAGTCACACAGTCTCTTGTGTCACTCCTCACAAGGAATGGTTGGAATCGTAAGATGTCAGAGATGTTCGCCACAGGGCACAAATGTAAATAACACTTGCAGCAAAGTATTTGGGGAGGGGGAGGTTTCATGGGAAATAGGATGTCCAATGGTTTCCCAAAGTTATTTATGCTAAGACATATATGAAGGTCTGTGTTCTATTCGGTCATGTTCAATCAGAAGCTTTGATTTATGTTTTCTTCATGTTGGCATACTCATCTAACGCAATGGTAAGTCTATGTAAGGTAACTCTTACCCCACCTAGCGGCAGGATTTATTTGTATATCAAGCTTCAACAAATCAATTGATATATTGATTAAAAAACAACTTATCAATAACCAAGATTGAGAGATTATTTAATGACCATGATTGAGAGATTATTTATTTCATTTGGTTAAGGAATAAAATCTACATCAAAATCAACTAAGAATTATCATAACCGTAGTTTAAAAATTCATTTTCCGAGATGGTCAAATGTGTCAAGATGATGGATGAAAACATCCTACAGAACTGCTTTAATGATAACTAATTTAGTGTGGTACATTTTAGATCAATGTGCTTTTCTATGTATGCTAGTATAATCAAGCAAAATTATTACAAACTTGATATTGTGTATTTCTATTCATCTAAATGAAAAAACCGACAAAAACTGACGGGAATGATCTGGTATTGTTGTTGGCGTTGACAGAGCTGATCTCAAAATGAGGCTATGATGTGATCATATAAACAAAGACAACAAATTTACTTGGTGTTACCTGCTTTATTATCCAAGTCTATTACTCTATATAAAGCTAAAATACGGTCATGGATAACCAGTTTATAAAGCTAAAATACGGTCATGGATAACCAGTTTATAAAGCTAAAATACGGTCATGGATAACCAGTTTATAAAGCTAAAATACGGTCATGGATAACCAGTTTATAAAGCTAAAACACGGTCATGGATAACCAGTTTATAAAGCTAAAATACGGTCATGGATAACCAGTTTATAAAGCTAAAATACGGTCATGGATAGCCAGTTTATAAAGCTAAAATACGGTCATGGATAACCAGTTTATAAAGTTAAAATACGGTCATGGATAACCAGTTTATAAAGCTAAAATACGGTCATGGATAACCAGTTTATAAAGCTAAAATACGGTCATGGATAACCAGTTTATAAAGCTAAAATACGGTCATGGATAGCCAGTTTATAAAGTTAAAATACGGTCATGGATAGCCAGTTTATAAAGCTAAAATACGGTCATGGATAACCAGTTTATAAAGCTAAAATACGGTCATGGATAACCAGTTTATAAAGCTAAAATACGGTCATGGATAACCAGTTTATAAAGCTAAAATACGGTCATGGATAACCAGTTTATAAAGCTAAAATACGGTCATGGATAACCAGTTTATAAAGCTAAAATACGGTCATGGATAACCAGTTCAGAAACCCACTGTTTACAATATTAAAGTTACCATAAAGCATTCATAATCCACAGTTTTTCAATCCGATTAAGGAAAACAATCCATTGTCCATACCCTATTCTGATATTTCAGTCACTTCCCTTCAATAGAGAACTCTGTACATGAAATCAAGGCTGCTATGCTTTAAGTTTGTTTCCCCGATTACTTACCTGTTTATTTTCGAAATTGTCTGATGTGATAAATAAATATAATTTCAAAATGCTTGAGCAAGTGATGGTCAATATTAAATACCACTTTAATCGGTATTATCCACAACACAGTAATTGGTCACTATTGCCAGGTTTTCTTGTCCCAACAACTCCTTCTAAACTTGTGGACCGATTGTCACAAAACTTCACAGGAATGTTAGGGAACATGTGTTAGTGTGCATGCAGCTGCTTTAATTGTGAAATAATTTGGTTGCCATGGTAACTGGTCACTGTATACAGGTTTTCCCTCTTCGGACAACTTTTCCTTAACTTGTGGACCGATTTTCGCAAAAACCTCACAGGAATGGTAGGGAATAGATGAGCATGCAGCTGTTTTAATTCAAAAACTTTTGTTGCTGAGTAACTAGTAGCTATAAACAGGTTTTCAATGGGATTTTTTTTTGTTGCCATGGTAACAAAGTTATACACATATTATCTCATCAGTCTTTAGGTCAATTTTATTTGAACTTGGTATTTAACTTATTAGTATGCCTGTAATTTAAGGCATCAGATGTTTCCACAACCATTACTATGGAAACATAATGAAAGTTTCTGATTGATTAAAATTAACACATGTAATTTGGTTGTTATGGTTGCAAATAAGGGGTAGCAGGGGTATTAGTTAACCATTGACTTACAGTTCAAATTGTTAAACGCTAAATAAACAGTGTTAATAATGATGTTATATGATTATCTTGGTAAAGAATGTCTTACCACTTGAGCCAAAATTAGCCTGTCTTTATGGAAATAAATTTGGGAAATTTTCACTTGCCATTTTCTCGATTAAATTCAGTTATACAACAAACTGAATATTACATTTATTTTGTGTCATTTTAATACTATTGGAGTTTATTTACTCATTAAATAATTTAGTATTAACTGTTGCTCACTTAAATTGCTTTAGAATTTTATTGAAAGTCATTAATAAATTTTGTATTTCATTGACTCTTTTATAACATTCTGTATTTATATAATGCAAGATAGGTCTGTCACTGTAGTGCCTGCTTTACATTTTGTATTATGTTTCAGTCCCTGGACAAGCTGATGACCATGTAGATTCCTCTGCCCACCCAGACAGCCCCAGGGTAGTGCCCCCAACCCCAGAGGATGAGGGTATCCACCCTCTCCAACTGATAAATGCCCTGGCTGGGTGTGTCCTGTCTACCAAGGTACCCCCCTCACACAAAGAATGGGCTGTCAAGCAGCTCCTCCAGTCTCTGTCCTCACATGCTGACACCACATCACGATCTGTCAACCAAGTTGACCTTGGTGGTGACCTTCCCCACTGTCCCGTGTCAAAACTTGAAGGTCACCAGAACAGACTGGCTATATGTAAATGGAGCCAGAAAAAGTCCATGCTTGCTACAAGGTAAGATTTACAATGTGCATGTCGAACACCAAACTTTTCATATTTTTCTATAATGAACCTATATATCTGTGTTTGTTTTGTCAGAGGCCACAATGGAAAATCACATATTTGGAGTCTGTATGATTATTTGTCGATGGATATGATGATACACTACGTATTTATGTATGTTTGTTTTGTCAGTGGCTATGATGCCACACTACGTCTTTGGAGTCTGTATTATATATGTTTGTTTTGTCAGTGGCTATGAAGCCACACTACGTCTTTTGAGTCTGTATTATATATGTTTGTTTTGTCAGTGGCTATGATGACACACTACGTCTTTTGAGTCTGTATTATATATGTTTGTTTTGTCAGTGGCTATGATGCCACACTACGTCTTTGGAGTCTGTATTATATATGTTTGTTTTGTCAGTGGCTATGATGACACATTACGTCTTTGGAGTCTGTATTATATATGTTTGTTTTGTCACTAGCTATGATGACACACTACGTATTTGGAGTCTGTATTATATATGTTTGTTTTGTCAGTGGCTATGATGCCACACTACGTCTTTGGAGTCTGTATTATATATGTTTGTTTTGTCAGTGACTATGATGACACATTACGTCTTTGGAGTCTGTATTATATATGTTTGTTTTGTCACTAGCTTTGATGACACACTACGTATTTATGTCTGTTTTGTCAGTGGCTATGATGGCACATTACGTATTTGGAGCCTGCCTAACAAGACACACCAGTTCCTACAACAAACATGTGTATTTAACCGCGGTGAAGATCTGTCTGGGGAAGACTTGGATGGTCACCTGTTAGGCAATGTCTGCTGGAGTGCTAATGGCCGCTTACTTGCAGGGTCAATGGACAATCTTGTTAATGTCTGGGGAACTGGAGGTAAGTCAGCTTGTGTTTTTCTTTTAAAGAATTTAACAAAGATGCCCAGAATGTACAGCTATTAAGTTCTTCTGAACAGTATGCAGTTGAAACTGTTAAAGTCTTTAAATACTTCTTCAGAATAACCAATAATATTAGAGTCATACTTCTTCAGAATAACCAATAATATTAGAGTCTTACTTGACCAGTATCATGATGAGGTGAAGGGCCATCAAGTTCCTGAAATGAATGGCATTGAGCCACATTCAAGGTCAGAGGGGTGAAATGTTTTAAATATTTCATTGATTTTTGAGTAACCAAGAGGTATTTTGGTAACACATTTGTTCAGAACTTTTTAATTGGTTTCTTTTGAATCATTACAGTTTTAGTGATATAAGAGAACACATTCTATTTAATGTGAAAGATATAGTATGAGCATAAATTAATGAATTATAGGTGCAGAATGAAATGTGCTATTTCCTATTGGTGCCTAGATTTTATGGCCTCTTAGCCCAATAAGCCACTTAGTGAAGCTATCCACTTTGCGCCCTGCTGTTGCAATCTTCATCATTATGATTTCTTCTGAACAATCAAGAAGCCCATAGTAACAACATCATCTCTTCATAAGCTACTACAATAGTACAGGGGAAAATACAGGTCCATTGCTATCATAAATGAGAATGTTTTGTCTTTTTTGCTTACTACAGGTACTTTGTACCTCTTGTTATGATTGTACACAGGCTCCAAGGGTATCTTGGATGTTCAGTGCCACTGGGTGTCGGCCCTGGCCTGGCCCACTCATAGAAGTATGGTTGGTGGTTGTCTTGGTATGACCGTAGACATCCTCCTTGTGGGCAGACTTGATGGTTCCATTGCTGCAATCGAGATTCTTGGGGGTTCAAGCTTCAATCGCAAAGAACTGGAGCACTGCAGGCGTAAATCAGGTAAGTGATATATTAAGTGACTGTATTGTTCGCATTAAAAGTGGAATATAAATTTTGTAAGCTGATAAAGTATGTATTGTATAATGTTGTGTATTGTTTTATGTTCAATTTGGTATTTATAGAGGATATGTGTTGTATGTTGTTCCTTTTGTCAAATACATGTTTCATTTTAACATCTTTAATTTGTTTGTATAGGTAGAACATTCTTCTGAATCATATGTTTGTCATCATTCTCCTTCAGTAGCTGTGACTATGCTGGCATGGTTTGATGAAGACAGAAACTTTGCGGCAGCATACAGTGATGGAGTGGTCATTATTGCTAACCGCTCGGACTTTGAAACTCCAGTCACTGCAGAGGCTCACCAGGTAGAAGTTTTCACATGTAGAAAAAAAATCTCGATGTTAAGACTTGGTGTTTAAGCATTCAAAGCTATACAATCCCTGTTAAAATAACTATTGTGATATCAATAAGTAATTAACATGTAAACCTGAACAATTCTGTAACTCCAGAATTCTATCAGTGGTCTGTCCTGGGACCCCACTGGTCATCTACTGCTGACCTGTGCAGAGAAGGACAACTGTCTGAAGGTTTGGCTGCCTGGACGGGAGGGATTATCCTTGCTCTACGTTTTACCTGACTCAGCTCCAGTCTGTTCAGCCCTGTGGTGCAGCATTCCAGGCAAAGGGGAGACTAAACACCTGTTGTTGTCAAGGTAATATAGGTCATTTATACACGGGAGACTAAACATGTTGTTGTCATGGTAATGTAGGTCAGTTATATAGGGGAGACTAAACACCTGTTGTTGTCATGGTAATGTAGGTCAGTTATATAGGGGAGACTAAACACCTGTTGTTGTCAAGGTAATGTAGGTCAGTTATACACGGGAGACTAAACACCTGTTGTTGTCAAGGTAATGTAGGTCATTTATACACGGGAGACTAAACACCTGTTGTTGTCATGGTAATGTAGGTAAGTTACATAGGGGAGACTAAACACCTGTTGTTGTCATGGTAATGTAGGTCAGTTACATAGGGGAGACTAAACACCTTTTGTTGTTTTAAAAGTTCATTGCTGTTCAGTTTAGTGGTCAGGGGAACCAACAAATAGTATCAAATATTTGCACATACCAGTTGTTGTTTTTTGGTTGCAGTGGTAATGAGGCCGGAGTGGTGTCAATGTGGACAGTGCCACAGATCCAGTCGACCAGTCAGACACAAATCACACCCTTCGGTATCAGAAGGGAGACAGTGTATGAAGTTAGTATTGTTGTGTGAAGTTAGAGCTTTCTGGAATAGGGGTTTTTGTTGGGTTTTCTTTTTCATGTTCAAACTGGGCAGTTAAAGAGAGATAAATCCTATTGTATTTCTGATGGTAAATAAAAACTTCAATTAAACCAAATGAATTCAAATTTTCAAAATATCATATTAAACAAACTATGAATAGTGCTAATTCATATTTTCCTTCTAATAAGACATGAATATTGATGAAGTAACCTTAAAATCTAACAGAGAATTTATTGTGAGCACTGCTCATTATCTCTAGATTCCAATGAGAATATAACGACCAGTCTATAATGTTGATACAGAATCAGGACATGGAGTGTATGGAGGAGGTGAGAACTCTTAAACCCGTGAGGATTTTACAGGGACATATGACCTCTGTAACCTCCATGACCTTCAGCCCTGATGGACTTATGCTGGCCTCAGGATGTACGCGGGGATGGGTCAACATCTGGTGTCTTTCTGTGAGTAGTTCTGGTACTAAGTCCAGGCTGAATTGTCAACTTTATGATCTAACACCTGCCTCATAGTAATCAGGTTTTGGATTTCAGAATCAGTCATACTTTTATTTGTTTGCCTTTCTAAGTACATTTAACAGTTTCTGTTAATTCATGTATGCTGTAGTTGAATTATATATCATTCAACTTTAATCCCACTACATGTTTTCTAGAACATTTTGCCTGATACAAAACAATGTAATATTGTGTTGTTTGTACTTGTGATTGTTTTACTGACAACTTGGAGATAAAATGGCAGTTAACATTGGGAATCTCAGTGTTGTTTGTGGTCATGATAAAAATGCAATGATATATATTATTATTAAACACTGTTGTTTATATGGAGGTAATGACCCAATAATTAAAGTCAGTTGCACCATGTGACCATTTGCTTCGCTGGATTGTCCTTATTAGGAACAGCTTGCTTTGATGATTGTACCAGGGTACATGAATGAAGAACAGGGTGATCGTATATCTGAATGGCTATTTTCCATCAACAGGAATCAGAATTTTTTATAGTGAGATAATAAATGTTGCTCATTGTGAAAATTAATTGTGATATTTCTACAGGATGGCTGTCTACTACAAACACACATAGAGAATGGAATGGTCAATGATCTCTGCTGGTATGCAGACTATGGACTAGCTGTTTGTTTCAATAGAATTAAGGTCAGATATCACATATTAATTAACTTTCATATTAATAATATTTAGATTTTATATGTAATTTATTCTCAAATAAGCCCTTTCCCAAAATGAGAAAGTGTTTAAGCATGGGGAGGGCTTATTTGTGAACCAATTTTAGCTTATTATTGTATCTAAAATAATGATTATTTTTAAAAGAAGAAGGGGCAAGGGCTTATTTGTGGGTAGGGTCTTATTTGCTGATAAATACATATACATGACTATATTGTATATTATAAATTTGCACTTAATTATCCGGCCAATTAATGCAAAGGAGAATAGTAAAGTGTACTCCATTTGCATATTTCCAGAGTAAAAGGTGACCTGCCTCATGGCTCACTTGATATGATAGACTACTATGAATTTTAATGGATTACTATAATAACAAAACTGATTGATTGGCAGGATGTAGTGATACTACACTATACAGCTGAGCTCCATCAGAAGTCACGATGTGTTGCCATGGCCAGAAAGAAGCTCAAACAGCAAGGCATTGTGGGATTGAACCAGGCTCCTTGCCTTCAGAGCCTTCTACAACAGCTGCCAACTATGTTGCACGACCAATATCTGTATGAAAAGGTACTCGGTCTTAACTAGTTCTCCATTGTCAAATTAGTGTTTTAACTCGTAATACAAACATAGATAATAAATATGTGACTTATACATCAACACAGAAGTTATTTTTGATCACATGTTCAGATGCTAGTCAGATAGTAACTGTAGTCTTGTAATTTATCAAGTTTTGAATATGTCTTTTTCAGCCAATCGTGATGTTCTGATACATGAATTTCTCAGCTTCTGCCGATTTTGTTGTTGTCAATACATAGTATTTCTGTATCAGCCAATCAGCCCACATACATTAATTTTGTCTACACCAGTACTTGTCCTGTTTCACCCAATAATTGTGTCAAATATGTTACTTTGTAAATTTGTTTCACTCATTTAGGGAGTGAAATTTTTTCTTTGAGCCAATCATAGTCTCAGATACATTTCTGTAATTTATTTCAGCCAATCATGGTCTTAGATACATTTCTGTAATTCATTTCGCCCATCATGGTCTCAGATACATTTCTGTAATTTATTTCAGCCAATCGTGGTCTTAGATACATTTCTGTAATTCATTTCGCCCATCATGGTCTCAGATACATTTCTGTAATTTATTTCAGCCAATCCTGGTCTTAGATACATTTCTGTAATTTATTTCAGCCAATCATGGTCTTAGATACATTTCTGTAATTTATTTCAGCCAATCCTGGTCTTAGATACATTTCTGTAATTTATTTCAGCCAATCCTGGTCTTAGATACATTTCTGTAATTTATTTCAGCCAATCATGGTCTCAGATACATTTATGTATTTTATTTCAGCCAATCGTGGTGTCTGGCCAGCAGCTAGTACACAGTTCCTACCTACAGTGTCTGGCTACCCTAGGGGTGGGGCTGTCTATAGAGTATGTACTGTGTCACAATCAGACACTGTTACATCACCAGCACACTTCAGAAGGTAAGGGTGACCTGTAGGATGTCTGTTTGGGGAAGTATTTAGTACACTCAACAAATCCTAACACTTCTTCTCTGGAGACGAAACCATAAATCATAGAGTGAAAGAATATGAAGACTTTAATTTCTATACAAATTTTTTTCAAAAAATCAATGTTTTTCTTTATTTACCAACCATGATATCTTTGCCTTCCTAATTTTGTAACGTCTTGAAACACAAGAAAACCTATATATAACCCCTACCCTGACAACTATAGTAGGTACCACCGGTATAATTGTCCTCAGGAACTTGTCTGTTGATTTCAATGTTTACAAAAATCCTTACAAACTTCTTGGAATTTCCATAGGAGATTGCTCATGTATATTCTCTACATCATTTCACCACCGATGAACATCTTCATTTCTCAGCATTCCTTTGACATCCTATCATTGAGGATAAACATATTTGTGTACCTGGTGAGCCTTTATTTCCAGACCAAGATCTACTGGTACCAGAGTGGCAATGGCTTCTCTCCTTCTCTGCAGCCATTAAGTCAGCTGATGCACTTAATCGACGAGCACCGTTTCCAGACTCCTTCAAAATCCTCAATAAGGACACCAGAAACGGAGGATCAGTTCCTATGGTAACACTCCTCATTTACAGTACTGCTGACTTGTGTATTTATCCTATAATAAGCCGAGGGGACCAACACATAAACTTGGTGTAGGCAGAGGGTTGTTCATGACAATTATGATGAAATTGATTTGTTGGCATTTTTATGGAACATACATGGGTGAGATTAAAAGCTGCGGCAGTCTTTTTTCCAAGGCAAAATCTGTAGATGCCAAACATTTTTATTAGCAACTTATTAATAAGAACAATAAAAGGATATTTATCAAGGAGTTACCAGGAGAGGGGTCTTAAAATTATTCTTTTGCGTGAATTGAAAAAAAAAATTCAGTTTTGTAATAAGTAACATTTGCTTTTCTTCTTGACATGTTTTCTGCCTTGAAAATAAATGTTACAGTCTTAGACTAGCCCGTGTTCGATTTTGTAAAAATGGGGTAAGCTATTGCTTTTTAATGTTTCATAATTCAGAGAAGAAATGCTCATATTATATTTATATAGTATTACATAATGTCCGGAATGGATAGTTCAAAACGAATTATAGTTGGGTTTATTTGTATCAAAATTCACAAGATCTCATCTACTGGATATTACAGGACAACGGTTGCTGGGACATAAGTATGGACACTCAGATCTTGTTGTGGGCATTACAGCGCCCTGAGGACTGGCAGCTCGGGGGCAAGTGTGAGGTATTCCTTTGGGGCAGTGGGCGCCACGGCCAGATCTGTGAGGGCGGTAGAGCCTCCTTTGTTCCCTCCAAGGTGTCCTCATTCTCATGTGCACAGAAGGTAACTACACACCTGACGTATCTTGTAAATGTTTACCATGATAAGTAATAAACATCCTAATGGCTTCTGTAATAGGATTTTAACCAAGTTAGATATGGAGTATCCTTGTGGGTACTTAACATGGTATAATTGGAGGTTATTTATGCATTAAACTGTTGTCTTTGGAAAATTATGGTCCTTTAATTTCCACAGGATTTCAGACAAATTAGTCTTTAATGAATAATGCACCTTAACTCGCTATGATTAATTTGTCTGAAATCCTGTCAGAAATATGGGACTAACTTTTCAAACAAGGCAGTTTTTAGCTCGTCTCTTTGAAGAAGTGGGAGAGCCAATATATTCACGGTGCTGTCGGTGTTGGTTTTCCAACTTAAGTTTTTGGTGCAAGTGTTGAAAGGCATCAACACATCACATTTTAATTGTACTAGCTAGGGTACTGATATTTGACATTAGGCTCCCTGTGGGGTTGTACTATTCACTCCAGGCGTAAAACTAAGGGATTTTTAGAAAAAAATATCCTGCTTTATGACATGTTTTGGACTTCGACATGTTTTACTTTTTTGAAGATATCATCGATTTTTCAGCTTTATATATGATGTACAATATTAAGGTTGAGCATCACAAATTTATTCTGTCAAGTACACAATATGAATCCTATTGTTTGTTTTTTTTACTCTGATAGCATGAATTTTCATGATGACAAAAATACGTACCCTTGCCAGTAATGTAGTGATGTCAGACAAAACAACGTCATTTAGTGACCACATCAGAACATTGTTCTTCATATCACTACACAAATGGAAATTCTGAGAGAATTATACCTCTAATAACTTTCCCCTTTGTTTGGTAAGGTATAGTGAAAATGTGGAGCAGATTGAAATATATATAGATCTAGTCAAGATTCAGATTCTGTAAAATCCTTTTTCCATTCATTGTGTGGATTGAAGGATTATGACTAAGACTTGGAGCATGATTTTTGGTATGAACGATACAGACCTTTGGGCCTCTTGTTTTAAACTTTCCATGTACCTTTTGTGCTACAGTCATGTAACTTTCTTGAATGAAGCCTTATAGTTTTGTTAAGAAATGACCTTGAACCTTATATTCAAGGTTACAGGATCAGTTTTGTTTAACACTCAAACAGCTTCTTCTGATTGAATGATGAGCCTGCAGTAATGATATTGGTTGGGAGCTTCTTACGATGAAGTTCAATTAAGTTTTTAAATTAGAAAAGAAATGATCTTGATTGACCCATATTCTAGGTGGCACAAGACCCAAATTTGTTAAAACACTCACATAAGTGTTTTCTGATCAATTGTCTAGAATTATAACAACAGAATTTTAACATATTATTTATTGGACAATTTGTATCACAATGAAAATAATGCCATGCTTTTTCAGGTGGAATGTGGACAGAACTGCACATTTGTGATCCAGAATAATGGTACAGTGCTGGCCTGTGGGGAGGGAAGTTATGGTCGTCTGGGGCAGGGTAACTCGGATGATCATCATGCCCTTACCGCCATCTCCTCACTTCAGGGTTAGTAAGCTGCATATACCTATTACAGTAAATGTATCTCATATATACATTTTAAATCACCATATATATGTCAGATATGTTCATAGTATCATAATTAATCACCATACGACTTAGAACAGGGGATTTAGTGTCCTACATGTCACTGAGTACTATGTTTTTGAGAAATGTGAGTTATTAGAATATGATCTAATTTTTGTCTTGACTGCAACATAAAGTTGTGAAAGTGGGATTACAGTGTTAATTTTCCAACAGCATCATCCTCCTTAACAAGTTTAGATCCATTGCTCAAATGTGTATATTACATAGTCGACATCTCAGCACAACTTTCATTTATGGAATAATCCAGGAATTCATGATCCAGTGACTCTGAAAATAAAGGATGAAAAGTCTTTGATATGCTTCACCAGCATTGTTTGCCTGTGTGCCGTCAGTGAACTTATCACATTCCAAACTTCTTATCAAGTTCAGCCAGTGGGATTCAGCTCTGGTCTTGACCAAGTTTTGTTATTTTTCGGGTTTGTTCAAAATCTAATATGGCTGTCATGGAAGCCATCTTGAAAAGCACAATTCAAACTTTTTCTCCAGTTCTGTTGGTGCCGTTGAGCTGAACATTGGTGGGGATGTTAAGATAGGGGGAGCCAATAAAATGTTGCTATTTTTCGACCTGGTAAAAAAATGTTTGCCTAAACAACACCTATTTTTAACTTCTCAATTTCAACCCATAGTATTCAACTCAAACATGCCTAAAATGATACTGAGATGGTCCAGACAAAGTGTTGTTATTTTTGTGTTAGTCAGAAATCCAATATGGTACCATGGCAACAGTACCACTATACTTGCTACTGATTATGTATTCTACAAGGTCTTCTTTCCTTTTCCAGGGTTTGTAGTGATACAGTTAGCCACCTCTGTGGGGTCAGATGGTCACAGCCTCGCTCTAACGGAGAGTGGAGAGGTATTTAGCTGGGGCGATGGTGACTATGGCAAATTAGGACATGGAAACAGTGACAGACAGCGGCGTCCACGACAGATAGAGGCACTACAGAGGGAGGAGATAGTACAGGTAAGCCATATCTGTATACTAGTATTAGGTACTTTCATTAGCTGGTTATATTCAAAGAACAAAATTATATTTTTATTTCCCTATATTTCTGGTCATTCATCAAAGCATGAAAACAATGACCCATCAAATACTTACATATACTGGTACACACAAATGTATATATTAACTATATATTAGATATGATCTGATTAGTCTCAATTTTCATTGGCTAAAACATGGTCATGTGAAGGTCAACATATTGTGATATTAACCTGTTGTTTCTGTTTCCAGAAATACCAGTCAATATTGTGTTTATGATGTCATAATCATAGTGATGTCACAATGAATGTCCCAGTGTTTTCCTGTTATCCAGATGAATATAATACAATTCCACCCTTTTGCAAACAAGTTTCATATCTAGTATAAAAGTGAAGGATCTTTGATTCAGTAAATATGGTGTTATACTGGCAGGTATAATCTAAATATTGACCTCCAGCTTTGCTGTCAGTTAATATTTATTCTACCAGGCTAGTATAACACCATATTGACCTCCCCAGAGGTCTATAATTGATAATTAGCAGCAGCATTATGTTTGCTTTAAATTTAATGCCTGTGAATTAGGTCGAACTGGGACAACCACTGAAAATTTATCTCATGAAATTTAACAGCTATAGAGTATGAACAGATTGTTTTATTAAAAGCTGAAATTATTGATTATTGGTCTTATCTTATGGTTCTTGTTTCATCAGGGTATGAATGAGTACCATTTACAACTGTTTCAATCTCCATATAGTTTATAGATACAGAGCTGGTACAGTAGAACATGCCTATCCATACCACTCTGGGAAACAAATATGTTTCAATGATATATTTCCCGTTCAGAAATGATGTTAAAAATATTTAGATATTTTAAGTAAATCTGTATAACTTACCAGTATATTGTGTATTTAATTGTAGCTTTCCTGTGGGTTTAAACACAGTGCTGTAGTGTCAGCCGATGGGAAATTGTTTTGTTTTGGAAATGGAGAGTATGGACGGCTGGGACTAGGCAATATCGTCAACAAGAAGATTCCACACCGAGTCACAGCACTAGATGGTTACCAGATTGGATATGTAAGTTTGTTAAATTTCTCCCTAATGTGAAGAATTGTTAACCTCTCCTAATTGTAGATGATGAATAATGTTGAAAAAATACAGGTTACAGGTAGTGAAATCCCCTTTAGTTTGCCGGACCGAAGTCCAGGGGAGATATTGCTATACCCCCAGCCTCAGTATCTTTGGCATCAATAGACAGCTAGGTTGAAGGTTTTGTGTCACCTTTCAGCGGATGTCCAAAGGCAGCAGTCATGGCATAAATAATGTTGAGGTTTTGTGTTTAGCTCTGTTTCTGACAAAGCTAGATCAGCAAAACCTCAATCATTGATGTAGCATGGGTAATAGAGCCTACTACACTTTCTACATTTTTGGGGATAAAACTTCAAATTTCTGGACTTTGGAAAAAAAATCAAGAATGTTTATTGTGTTTAGCTCTTGCATATTTGGCTGTTTCTGACAAACTTTAAAAGCTAGAGCAACAAAAGTTAGGATTCTAGGTGTTTTGTGGGATGTATAGAGTACAAAGCTGAATGCATTACACTCTTGAGTAAAATTTCTATGATTTTGTGTATTTTGTTGGTATAAACATTAAGTTTCTAGACTTTAAAGAAAATTAATGAATTTCATTAGTCTCTTCAAATATATCCTTGAGTGCCCTTGTAAAATAATTATGATATTGACAAAGCCTGACAGGCGGCACATATAATTACACATTATTCTTGTTACATGTATATAACAGTGTATAGTCAATACTAGATAAATAAGGATACAACTAAGGTATTTGACATTTTTGTTCCTTGTGACAAGACTTTTGCATTTGTACTACATTTGCTGACCTTGACCCTGACCTTTGACCTACATAAAAAATGATTTAACCACAGTACGTTAACCATATGAGATAGAGCTTTCATATACATTGTACAACATGTATGTGTGTTCCTTGTGATAAGACCTTTCCATTGGTTCTATATTTGCAAACCTGCTGACCTTGACCATGACCTTTGACCTACTTTTGAAAAATCTTTAATCTTGGCTACAGTATGTTTACTGTACATGTATGAGATAGGGCTTTCATATTTTAAGTGTGTTCCTTGTGACAAGACCTTTCCGTTGGTACCGTAAAAACTTGTGTAATTTGCGCATCAGTGTAATTTGTGCATGTACTTTTTGGGGCTGAAAATGCTGAAAAAAACTTCTATCCATATATTTTGCACATGAAAATTTTTTACCAAAAAGGATGTCCGGGAACTATATTTGTGGACTACTAACCTCAACTGGGAAAAAAAATTGTGGTCTCAAAATATCAGTCCTTTCTTCTGTTAATTTGACAGTCTTCACAATTCAGTTTTCATGCAATAACTTCCCTTAAACTTTTGAATTTGGTTTGTGAATATGTCTTACGGGGGAATATAAGGTTTAGGTTGATAATCTTTGTCATCTATGTATAATTGGTCTGATTCATGCAATATCTTACTTAAAAGTTATAGATATGAATAAATCTTGTAATTGGCTCAGGATTAAACAAGTATAGAGATCAAACAATGCCTAAATTAATCTTATCATTATGAGTACAGTTTATAATAAGCTTGAATGTTATTGAATCATAATTGTTTTAGACTCCTTCTAGATCTATAAATAATAGTATAATTCTACAAAGTAAAGGATTAAATATTTGAAGGATTTGATTGTTCTTGCAGCTATACCATCAAAATGATTATGCCAACAGATGTTGATCAATATGATGTATGGTCAACTTGAAATATAGTGAAGTCAGAAACTACAAAATTCCAGCAACACCTGTTTTAAGGCCCAGTTTGCTTCATTATAAATGTGTCTTAATTATGAATTGGGAATAACAAATTGTTCTTGATGTTACTTTATTTTATTTACTGTTATCATTATTAAGTAAATATATGTAAGGTTTGATGGTTGGCACAGTGGTAAAATTCTCTTTTCATCAAGACTGATTAATACAAGCTTCAAAATTGTAAAATACATTTGTAAATGAGCATGTTGAGTATTGCTCAAGCAATACATGTCCCTTACTGGCCCCTCTTAAACATGGTGATAGTGATCTTGACCTTGACCAAAAAACCCTGAACCTTGAACTTGATCTGTAGCAATTCATACTTAAGTAACATACCAACTTTCACCAATATTACTTGAAGCATAGCTGAAAAGAGTGTGGAAAACTGAGTGGACGGACTGACTGACAGACAGACGCAAAATAGAGGAAAACTATAGTCGCCAGGTTTCATCAGTAGGGGACTTATCAAGTGTCTACATCATTTTATATTATACAGGTAGCATGTGGGTTAAATCATACCCTTTGTGTGTCTGTGGATGGGACAAATGTCTGGGTCTTTGGTGACGGAGATTATGGCAAGCTTGGCCTGGGGAACACCACCGGTAAACATCTCCCTACCAAGATAGAGGCACTCCAGGGTCAGACCATTAAAAAAAGTGGCGTGTGGAGCCCAGTTCTCTGTGGCTCTCTCCAAAGATGGACGTGTGTTTACCTGGGGACAAGGCAAGTGACTTTCTCATCTTGTTGTCATGTCCAAAATAAGAGGAGGCTGCACAATTACTATGCCCCTGTCATTTAATGAGAGGGGGGCAGTATACATAGTGTCCTGTTCTGAATCGATAACATACTTGGTCTAATAAAAATAAAAATCCCTCAACAGATTTGATTGATATTTATACCATAGTACAATAACATAAAATTCTACGCCTGATCTGGGTCTGGGGTCAAGGTTAAAGGAATCCAAGGTCACCTTTGACCAGGGTCCTTCTGTATAGGACACATTATTGCATAAAAGCAGGGGCATCCATGTCTTACAGACATTTTCAAGTTAGCTTTAATGTCACTTAAGTCAATTCCTCATTTGACCTATTGACATCGTTTTTCACTTCTCTTCACCAGACTGCAACATATGTTGTTGTCTCCTTCAGAACTAAGAGGCTTAAAGTCATTATACTTGACAAGGTACATGTAGCTAATTGAAAATAGCAAATACATGACTGTATTTACTGTATATTTGAGCAATACTTCACAGATATATATGTTTCAATACTTTTAAACACTCATCAAACTTTAACCTTAAATATATTTATGTGAGCCCACCCATCCACTCGTTCTAATATATCAGAGTTATGTTCCCTTCAATATGTCAGTATGGTTGTGATGGTATACACTATCAATAAGCTTGACAGCTGATGAGGGCTGAAAACTAGTGTTTACTTTTATTTGTTCAAGTAAAAACACTGTGGAGACAAATTTTCATATGTGTCTAATTATTAGCTCACCTGGACCAAAGGTCCGGTGAGCTTATGTCATAGCGCGGCGTCCGTCCGTCGTCCGTCAACATTTGCTTCAAATTGCTACTAGTCGAAAAGTTCTCATTGGATTTTTACCAAATTTGGTCAGAAACATCCTTGGCAGAAGGAGATTAGATTTTGCATAAATGGTGACTCTGACCCCCAAGGGGCCCAATATGGGAAATTGAGGCAATACCTTCAACTCGCTACTAGTCATAAAGTTATGAATGGATTTGAACCCAATTTGGTCAGAACATACATGCCATATCTCCCTTATTTTCAAGTCCTTTATTTCCTCCCGGGAGGAGAGCCCAAATTCCCGTATTTGTAATTCCCTCCGGTATTTTTACCGACACCAATTTTGTTTACAATTCAGTAGTTTTTCTCGCGAGATTTAATGAGATTTGGCTAAATTTAGCGATCACATGATCCATCTGTTCATGTGATCACTCAATCAAAATGGCACCTGTTGGACACAGCTTTCACACGAAGCTCTGGCTAGTGTAATGTTTGCGCTAGAATATCTATCACCATGAAATAACTTTAACCCTCTTTGCTAACAGACTTGAATTATTTTTGTTTTCTTTTAGGACCATACTTTGATGAAGGTAATTGATACAGAGCCTGGTCAGACGCAAAATCACACGTGTTTTTCATATAACATGTGTATCGTTGATCAGTGATAGCAAGATGAAATCCGATATTTTCTTTTAGAAAACTATCAAAATTAACACATCTGTTGGTCGTAGTGGTCAATTATGATGTTTACAATGACTGTACCGTCCATGACAGAGATAATATACAAAATCTAGAATGATCGTATCATCGTGATAAGATTTACTGCAGTCTCCTAACATGAACATCTTCAGTTCTCATGACTTCATGTATACACTTGCACACTTGGAATATTTTTATATCTAAATGGTCCAACATAAGGGATCCCACAGGACATTTCATGGTGATTTTTATAACTGATGTGTACCCTCAGAGTGGATCAAGCTTTCTAATTTTAAGAAAATCCAAACTGATCAATGATTAATTTGCTTGTCTTGATCTTTAGCTACATGTAATTATAATATACCCTTTTCAAATGCTGTTATGTAATATGCATAAAGCTGTGAAACTTTTTGTGTTACATAAAAAAATAAAAAAATAATTTCATATCATCAGAATCTGAATGTATACTTATTGCAATTTTTACCTTATACAACTTTTTGTTGTTTGCATATACAATATGATTAATATCCAAAATAAAGATAAATATTCTTTTTCACTTTCAAAATTAGTTCATTGCTTTAAAATTGAGTAAAAATGTTGATATTCATGTCTCGCACAAATCTCCCTTATTTTAGGCAAAACTCCCTTAAAATAATCATTAATCTCCCTTATTGGTCTCCTGAAAATATGGCATGTATGTCAGGAACATCCTTGGCAGAAGGGGATCAGATTTTGCATAAATGGTGACTCTGACCCCCGAGGGGCCAAAGGGGCGGTGCCCAATAGGGGAAATAGAGGTAATTCCTTTAAATTGCTACTTGTCAGAAACATCTTGGGGGAAGTGAAACAGATTTTGCATTAATGATGACTTTGATCCCCAAGGGGCCAAATGGGCAGGGCCCCATAGGGAAATAAACGTAATTCATTTAAATTGCTACTAGTCATAAAGTGATGAATGCATGTTCTAAAAAAAATTCTTGAGGTCTTTCAGACCCTTTAGAGAGTCTGGACTTTGTTATTTCTTTAAAGCAGTTGGGATCCACATACTATAACTATATATAGCATTGTTTGAGATTGACAAATAAAACGAATTGAACATGAACATTATTTTGACATTTGGTCTAATCTAACCAGGTGAGCGATACAGGCCCCATGGGCCTCTTGTTTTTAATGTTTATCCAATTTTAAAATTTTATAGAAAAAAAAACGAATAAAAAGACTGCTTAAAAAGTGCCATTTAATTTTATTCTGTCATACCCAAACGGAAACTTTTACTGGATAATTCATTTCTTTAAACAAATGAGTACTGATATTCCAAATATTCTTCAGAGGAATTCACAATTATTAGAGGATTAAGACAAAGACTTGTGGCATACTGTATTGAACTAATTATAAGACCCTTATTTTAATGATATTGTTTTTGTCAAAATGCCGTCAAGAAAGTGCCAGCTTTAAGTTTTACAATTTTCCTCTCTCTCTCTTTTATTTTGCTTCTAATATGTACTAATAAAAGATTGTTTGAATTGCAACAGATCGCCTGATTGGTCAGCCAGAGTTCAGAGCCCGTGGTCACATGAAGCCTCAAGAGGTGACAGCCTTGTCGGGATATTATGTAGAGGACGTAGTGTGTGGAGCTGAACACACTCTGGCGTTAACTTGTACTGGAGATGTGTGGGCCTGGGGTAACAACAGTGAGGGCCAACTAGGGATAGGTCATACCAACACACCTGTCCGCGAACCACAACTGGTACCCTGTCTCACGGGCAAAAACGTCAAACAGGTAGGTTATCTACAACTGGTACCCTGTCTCACAGGCAATATCGTCAAACAGGTAGGTTATCTACAACTGGTACCCTGTCTCACTGGCAATATCGTCAAACAGGTAGGTTATCTACAACTGGTACCCTGTCTCACTGGCAATATCGTCAAACAGGTACGTCATCTAAATCTACAGCTGGTACCCTGTCTCACAGGCAATATCGTCAAACAGGTAGGTTATCTACAACTGGTACCCTGTCTCACAGGCAATATCGTTAAACAGGTACGTCATCTACAACTGGTACCCTGTCTCACTGGCAATATCGTCAAACAGGTAGGTCATCTACAACTGGTACCCTGTCTCACAGGCAATATCGTCAAACAGGTAGGTTATCTACAACTGGTACCCTGTCTCACAGGCAATATCGTCAAACAGGTAGGTTATCTACAACTGGTACCCTGTCTCACGGGCAATATCGTCAAACAGGTACATGATCTAGAGCTACAACTGGTACCCTGTCTCACAGGCAATATCGTCAAACAGGTAGGTTATCTACAACTGGTACCCTGTCTCACGGGCAATATCGTCAAACAGGTACGTCATCTAAATCTACAACTGGTACCCTGTCTCACAGGCAATATCGTCAAACAGGTAGGTTATCTACAACTGGTACCCTGTCTCACAGGCAATATCGTCAAACAGGTAGGTTATCTACAACTGGTACCCTGTCTCACGGGCAATATCGTCAAACAGGTACATGATCTAGAGCTACAACTGGTACCCTGTCTCACAGGCAATATCGTCAAACAGGTAGGTTATCTACAACTGGTACCCTGTCTCACGGGCAATATCGTCAAACAGGTACGTCATCTAAATCTACAGCTGGTACCCTGTCTCACAGGCAATATCGTCAAACAGGTAGGTTATCTACAACTGGTACCCTGTCTCACTGGCAATATCGTCAAACAGGTACGTCATCTAAATCTACAGCTGGTACCCTGTCTCACAGGCAATATCGTCAAACAGGTAGGTTATCTACAACTGGTACCCTGTCTCACAGGCAATATCGTCAAACAGGTAGGTTATCTACAACTGGTACCCTGTCTCACGGGCAATATCGTCAAACAGGTAGGTTATCTACAACTGGTACCCTGTCTCACAGGCAATATCGTCAAACAGGTACGTCATCTACAACTGGTACCCTGTCTCACGGGCAAAAACGTCAAACAGGTACGTCATCTACAACTGGTACCCTGTCTCACGGGCAAAAACGTCAAACAGGTACGTCATCTAGAGCTACTACTGGTACCCTGTCTCACTGGCAAAAACGTCAAACAGGTACGTTATCTACCACTGGTACCCTGTCTCACGGGCAAAAACGTCAAACAGATACATGATCTAGAACTATAACTGGTACAAAAAAATTCGTCAGAGAAATCGTCAGCATTCGAAAGCTAAATTAACCAATACTCCTGCCTCTTGGAACAAATTTAGAACTATTCGGAACGAAGTGATTTCTTCTATCCGAGAGGCAAAAGAAAAATACCTTTCTAAACTCCAATCATCCTTAGTTAATAAGTCTATTCCGCCCGGTAAATGGTGGCGTATTGCCAAATCAGTTATGAATCTAAAAAACAAAAATGAAACAGATGCCCCTTTGGTTATAAACGGAGAGTTAAAATTTCACCCTATTGACAAAGCTGAATCTTTCAACGACTATTTTACGTCTATATCTGTTTCCAATAAGAATGCTGACGATTTACCACCTGATTGTCCTCAACCTCAACAGACCTTCTCTACTATCAATATTACCGAACAAGACATTATAGATCAGTTACGTCTTCTCAACGCAAGTAAACCTGTAGGTCCGGATACTATTCCCCCTAAATTTATTAAAGGTATTTCTAATTCGCTTATTAAACCACTGCATGTAATATTTAACAAGTCTATTTCTACTGGTGTTCTTCCGACTGTATGGAAACATTCTAATGTCACTCCAATTTATAAAGGCAAAGGTTTACGATCTGATCCATCGAATTTTCGACCAATCTCTGTTACTCCTATTTTTAGTAAAATATTAGAAAAAATTGTCTTCAAGTACATGTTTAATTTTCTATCGGAGAATAATATCATTTCCAGAAATCAATCGGGGTTTTTACCTAAAGATTCAACTACTTTTCAACTATTGAATATATATGACACAATTGTAAAACATTTGGATAAGGGTAAAGAGGCAAGAATGGTTTTCTGCGATATAAGTAAAGCTTTTGACCGAGTTTGGCATGATGGTCTAATATATAAATTGAAAAAATATGGTATCGGCAGAAATATGATTAAGTGGTTTTCATCTTATTTAAACGGTAGGATGCAGAGAGTGGTCGTCGATGGATTCAGATCTTCTTGGAAAACCATTCAGGCAGGTGTGCCCCAAGGTTCCGTGTTGGGTCCTTATCTATTTTTATTATTATATAAATGATATATGTGAAAATTTAACTTCAGATTTGAAACTGTTTGCTGATGACACATCTTTATATACACTTATAGAGGGAGACCGACAGGAATCTGCAAATATTTTAAATTCTGATCTCAGGAAAATTTCCTCATGGGCAGACGCCTGGGGAATTGTTTTTAATCCAGAAAAAACAGTAGCTCTTCTTTTTTCAAGTCGGGTTGACTCCCAGACTTTACATCCTGATCTGGTCTTTAATAACCTTACTATCAAAAATGTAACAAATCACAAACATCTTGGTCTCTTCTATAATTCTATGGCTAACTGGTCGACTCATATCAATTTTATTTATGAAAAAGCATATAAAAGGATAAATATACTCAGGATGTTGAAATACAAAATCGATAGAAGGTCTCTTACAACTATCTATACTTCTTTTATTCGGCCTATCCTAGAATATGCTAGTATTGTGTGGTCTAACTGTACCCAGGCAGAATGTAACCTCTTGGAGTCAATTCAACTTGATGCAATACGTATAATTACTGGCTTAAGAAAAGGAACTAGTCATTCAGTATTATATTATGAAACTGGTATTGTACCTCTCATTGCTAGAAGACATCTACATCAAAATATTACTTTTTATAATATTTTTAACAATAACTGTCCGCATCATATCACTGACTTACTACGACCTTTTATTAACACCAATGATGTCTATAATTTTCGCCATGCTAGATTGTTTAATATTCCTGCCTTGAGAACTCAGCTATACAGCAATAGTTTTTTTCCGTCCTTGATGTCTGAATGGAACAGTCCGTCCTGTCCGTTTCCCTCTATGTCTTCCGTACGTGAAATAAAAAAGGAATGCTTACAAGCTGGTATTACAGATAATTTCCCACTGTGTTCTGAAACATTTAAATATTCTGGCGAAAGAAAAATCAATATTATAATATGTCAGTTAAGAAATTCCGCTAGTAATCTAAACTCTGATTTATTTTATTCTCACTTATGTGATAGTCCTGCCTGCCGGTGTGGTTTTCCGATTGAAGATTCCTATCACTATTTTCTTTATTATCCTCTCTATACTAATCAAAGAATTCGCCTAAGTAACTCCATTGCTGTATTAGATGTTAACATTCCTCTTTCTATCGAAACTTTCCTCTATGGATATAATAGTCATGTTTTTAATTCAAATGATATGTTATTGAAGATCGTACAGGAATACATTAGAGATACCAAACGCTTTATATAAGATATTAATAACTAATTATAATTAATTGAGTTGATTTTAGATTTATTAATTAAGATGTGAAAAATTATTAATCTAAGAGGCATTTTGACATGTCTAACATACGCTTCATGATTTATTTATATTCAACTTGCGAGACTCTCCGAAATTGTCTGTTTAATCACTATTATCTTTGCTTTACTACATATATTTTCTAGTTGTGTATTTTATGTATTGTACTGTTATCAATGTAATTATCGGGAGAGGGCTAATATAGGCATTGCCTGTTGCCCATTTCCCTTTGAATTAACATCTTCAATAAAATATTCTGAAATGAAATGAAACTGGTACACTATCTCACCAGCAAAAACATCAAACAGGTACTTTATCCAATATATCACAACTGGTGCCATGTCTAATCTACAAAAAATGTCAAACAGGTATGTTATCTGCCAGAGACTTACAAATTGTGGCCTTATAATGTTTCAGAAAAGCAAGCATAAAGCATTTTAGCCTTCATACAAAAAAACCCTCTAACTGATGGGGTCCAGATCAGTAAATTTAGATTTACAGTCTTGGTATTGGATGATTTGACTTGAGTTCTTGATAAGGACATTTGAGTGTACATTGTACTTTCAGCGGTTGAAAGCTATTTAAATCCTTTTGTTACATTTTTTTTTTTGACAGACCATTAATATAAAAATACATAATGTAGTCAAGTATTTCTGACATTCTTCACAAGGTTATTCGGCGGTTGCTAGGGAAAAGATAAATCGATCTTACACAGGGTGGGTAAAGACAGCCGGCATGCGCTATATGACGCTGCTCACAATAATGTAACATCATCATTTTACGTTGAGTAACCAAGTCGTAAATGATGACGTCATTAATTTTGACGCACATTCCAAGGAGCAATGAAGATGGCGTGATGAAAAACTTTCATAAAAACTTATGTTTGGTTGCAAGTATGTGAGAAAAATAATCAATCATGGGTCTGTTCCGCAAACAAGGATATCAACCCTCGTGTAAGAGTTTGGCTGGCCAGCACTCGGCAAGCCTCGTGCTGACTGGCCAAACTCTTACGCTCGGGTAGAGATATCCCTGTCCACGGAACAGACCCATGATAGATTCTATTAATCAACTTGGTTGTATTCATTTCCATGGCTCCATGAATGTTCCATGGAAAATTTTCTGATAAATTGTTAAAGCTACTATCAAATGAAGTTGGAAGTTGAAATTGGAGTCTGATGATGACTGGTGCACACAAGCCATTAAGTCGTGATTGTTGTATTATTAATAAAAGAGCAAAATATTTTTGTTACATTCAAAATAGAATGTGAATTCTCTCTCAGATATCAGCTGGTAGGACACACAGTGCCTCGTGGACAGCCCAGCCTCCTCCCCAGAGGAAACCAGGTGTGCCCCTCCCACTACAGCTAGGCATCCCAGAGTGTGTGCCACCTCAGTACACAGCCTTGACTGGAGTCAGCCTGGAGGACATACAGGGGAGATTCAAGCTCCTCCATCACTTCTCTGACCTTATATACTCCTCCTGGCGACTACTTCCACTTACTTGTACACAGGTGCGTATCTATAAGCAAAATCTGCTTACATTAAACAAAATATCTTATGAGATGTTATTACTCTTTGAAAACTTTTTATCTGTCACTTTCACCAAAACAGAAGGATATTAAATTGGGTTTGTCCAGCTGTCTGTCCATCTGTCTGTCCCACTTTGTTTCCATGTAATAACTGCATCAAATGTTGACAGATTTTCTTCAAACTTGGTAACACGATTTGAAACTTGAAGGGCTCGTCCAAGTTGAATTGCCACTTCACTTTTGTTGGACTTTATTTGAGGGGATTATAGCTCCTTCATTAAATAAAAATGTTGTTTTTTGCCATTTCTCTGAAATAACTGAAACAATTGTTAACAGATATTCTTCAAACTTGATAACAAGATTAAATGCCTTAAGGGCTCATTTGACTAAGTTATGGCCCCTTAAGGGAGTTTGATTGCCGAATATTATTTTGTAGAGTTATGTCCCCTTGATTAATTAAAAATTTTGATTTCTGCTGTTTCCATGCAACTCCCACAGATATTATCTGATTATCATCAAACTTAGTAACAGAATTATCATTCCTTGATTTATGAAAATCATTACTTACTTGCCGTTAGGTAACTCTCAAATATTTTTTGAAAGTCTTGCAAAATCTATTTTACTTAATCCTGTTAAACATGTTCAATAAAACATCTGACTTCTGTATATTAGGCTTTGCTTTTTTGTTCAAGTTTCAAGCAATACATTATGGCTGAAAAGAATTCATCATTCTGTCAAGTTATAATGATATGTTTAGTCCTAACTTCACAAATGTTACCCTACAGTATGTCAGAAAAGCGAATTCGCTTGTTATTCTGAATATACTGTCGGTGATCAAGCATCTTAAAGAAAGTCTGCAGGACAACATACAATGTAATACATTGTAGTTATACACTGTCAGGTACCTGGGAAATAGATGTGGATAGCATTATACTTTACAAACTCATCTGACACCTGATTTAACTTATAACTTAGCGTGGTGGATGTACTTCTTAATCTCTAAATGGATTGAATTGATCTATCAGTATAAATCTGTAAAGTCAGTATAAATCTGTAAAGTCAGTATAAATCTGTAAAGTCAGTATAAATCTGTAAAGTCAGTATAAATCTGTAAAGTATCATTTCTTACAATCACCAGGTTCTGTATGTTACAAAATATATTGGGACTACCACTTAAAAGCAGCCAAGCAAAAGGCTTGTTATCAAAAGACCAAGGTGAAATTATATACTCAGGTATGAGGACTGTATTTTTATTTTTATCAATAAGAATATCAGTATTTGCGTCCACAGTCTGCCCTTACTCGCTATGAGGCTGGAATGATTGGAATCATTGATGGAAGATTGCGCCCACTCCTGTCTCCCAGGGTCTACACACTGCCCCTTGTCAGGGCCATAGGCAAGACCATGGTACAAGGCAAAAACTACGGCCCACAGATCACAGTCAAACGCCTGTCTACCAGGTATTAAGAACTCTTTCCACTTCATAGTCTTAAGCCTCTTTTAAAAATATTTAATTAAATAAGGCAGAGTCGTGATTACTTTAAAAGATTAAATCTATATGTCATAAGATAGTTTACAACATTTTTGACATAAGTGAACTTACATCAGAATTCATTATACAATTTATGTTAATTTCTCTATTTAGGGGTAAGAAATGTAAGAGAACTTACATCAGAATTCATTACACAATTTGTATTAATTTCTCTATTTAGGGGTAAGAAATGTAAGCCGGTGTTCTCCCAGATTGCCCAGCAGGTTGTCAAACTGAAGGCAGAAGACTTAAGACTACCTGCTCGGGCCTGGAAGGTAAAACTGATAGGAGAAGGAGCAGATGATGCTGGAGGTGTTTTTGACGATACCATTACAGAGATGTGTCAAGTAAGTAGACTTGTGTTTTAATCCTTGGTTTTTATCCTAGATTGTATCTGGGAAATTTATCCTGGTCTTAATTTAAAGGATATCTCATCGTTTGTTTGGATCCTCCTGTTTTTAGTGTTATGATACATGAGCTTTGTTTTTAGAAGATTTTTATATATTAATGCTTTCTTTGATAGGAGTTAGAGATGGGAGTAGTCCCGGTATTAATAACAACTCCAAATGCTCAGAACGACTCTGGAAACAATAGAGATAGGTAAGTATTACATGTACTTACATTAGTACAAGACTTAAGATTCACCAGTATCTACAAATACCAACTCACTATACTTTCCATTATCAATTCACTATGTCAGTATACATTGTACATAGTGTTAATACACTGTATAGGTACAAGTAGTTTTTTATTATCATTTGTCCTCCATCAAGGTTGTTGTTGAACCCGTCACTGACTTCGGAGGAGGACCTGGCACTGTTTAAGTTCCTTGGTATCCTGTTTGGAGTGGCTATCAGGACAAAAAAGCCCCTGGACCTGCACTTGGCACCATGTGTCTGGAAGTTATTAGTCGGCATTCCACTGAAACATGAGGACCTGGAGGAGGTAAGTATTTACCTGTCAACATCCTCCATCAAACATGAGAACCTAGAGGAGGTAAATGTGTTAATGGTCAATATCCTCCACTCAAACACAAAAACCAAGGGGAGGTAAGTAAGTTACTGTTCAACATTCTCCACTCAAACACGAGAACCAAGGGGAGGTAAGTAAGTTACTGGTCAATATCCTCCACTCAAACACGAGAACCAAGGGGAGGTAAGTAAGTTACTGGTCAACATCCTCCACTCAAACACGAGAACCAAGGGGAGGTAAGTATTTACCTGCCAATATCCTCCATCAAACACGAGGACCAAGGGGAGGTAAGTAAGTTACTGGTCAATATCCTCCACTCAAACAAGAGAACCAAGGGGAGGTAAGTAAGTTACTGGTCAATATCCTCCACTCAAACACAAGAATTAAGCCGAGGTAAGTATATTGCTGGTCAATATCATCCATCAAACATGAGAACCAAGGAGAGGTAAGTAAGTTACTGGTCAATATCCTCCACTCAAACACAAGAACCAAGGGGAGGTAAGTAAGTTACTGGTCAATATCCTCCATCAAACACGAGAACCAAGGGGAGGTAAGTATGTTACTGGTCAACATCCTCCACTCAAACACGAGAACCAAGGGGAGGTAAGTAAGTTACTGGTCAATATCCTCCACTCAAACACGAGGACCAAGGGGAGGTAAGTAAGTTACTGGTCAATATCCTCCATCAAACATGAGGACCAAGGGGAGGTAAGTATGTTACTGGTCAACATCCTCCACTCAAACACAAGGACCTGGAGGGTTTAGGTCAGCATCAGTCAACATTCCTCTAACATAGCGGGATCTTTATAATTATTAACATCCTCCGCTCCTAAGCTTTAACCTAAAGACAGATGGTTGGTGTCCCAATCAAAGTTCTTTACTTAGTCTCCATTTTTAACTAAGGAAACTATTTATAATAAGATATAACTATGTGTATAGAGACTGTTTATCTTAGATGTACTGTGTGTCCTCATTATAGATAGGGACATGACGTAATTGTATATTTACATTGTATATTTTCTCTGTTTACAGAATATATTTACATGAAGATCTTTTGTATGAAGAGATTACATGAAATTATTGTGTGTTCACAGGTAGACCATCTATATATACAGAGCCTGATTGGTATATCTGACATACAGAAGAGTGGAGTCAATGAGACAAACTTCCATGAGGTACACACTACTGTTTACATGACATTGACATTTACCATGGTGGCATGTAATACTGAACTTTTTATCCTTTGTCATCTATCATCTGAGCCGAGTTGTTCAAAAGATGATTAGGCTAATAATAGTTTAACAACTATTTTCAAATCATGATCAAATGGATTCTGGTAACATTAACCTGACAAAAGTTATGGAACTTCTAAATATCTCTACAACTTGTCATTTTTAACGAAGATGTACTCACAAATTTTGTAAGAAATAGAATCAAATATTTCACTAATCAAGTAATTAAGTTAACCATCTTTTGAACAACTTGGCCCTGTTGATTTAGCATGTAAATAATCAGATACTAGTTGCACATGGTGCATAGTTAACTGTAAAATTCCTTTTGCCTTTAAAACTTTAAATTTGAATATATGTCTTCCTCATTTTATTCGTAATTCGTCTGAACTTTAAATCTCTCTCTCAGATGGCTGTTAAAGTCCCATAGGGCACTTGTTAGCCAGTGAGCTTATGCCATGACATCAGTCATACAGCATCCATTAACATTTCCTTTAAATCATTACTAGTCCTGAACACCTGAATGGATTTTGATTACCTGAAGGTAAACTTAGTCTGGAGCATTATTTAGCAAATGAGATCTAATGTTGTAAATGAAGGATGTGGCTCCCTGGGGTCCAATAGGGAAAATTGAGGTAAACCATTTAAAATGCTACTAGTCCTGAAGGACTGAATGAATATTGATGAAGTTTGTTTGTGAGCATTATTGGACAAAGGAGATCTAATGTATAAACAGGGGGTGTGGAGGTTACCAGAATATCCAGGTGAGTGATGCAGGTTCTCTGGGCCTCCTGTATATTAATGTTGCCAGTAGAGTCAATATTTAGATATAATTAAATAGAAACCTGACAATGTGTTCTCAGTCAGGCCAACACTACAAAATTACTGATGAGTGTGAGATTTTACCTAATTACCCCTAGCAAATACATGTATTTGTAGAATAGCGATGACTTAATTCCGTTTACAATTTTCCACAGTTCATTCCACTGGACAGTTTTCTGGGACAGAGTTCAGATGGTCGTCTAATTCCAGTGATCCCAGGTGGGAGTACAATTCGTCTCCACTTTCACAACAGACGAGACTATGTTGAGGCCGTCCTTAACTACCGACTCCACGAGATGGATCAACAGGTGAGCTGTCTCCTTTAGGAAATAAAATGGTGTTATATAAAAATGGATTGAAGCCCAGATCTGATTTATTACCAATTCTTCCATTATCGAGAAGAAAATAAAAGACAAAAAAAACATCAAGGCAAAACCATAAGAAACTAGACATATGCAGAAATAACACATAACTTTTTACTGCCAGCTTTTGTACTTAATATCCCACTAACCCTGTGAACCATTTTATTTCATAGCTGATGTATCACTATATCAACAAGAGGCCCATGGGCCTTAGCGGTCACCTGAATTTTGATATATTTTAGTATATTTGGCCCCTGTGCCCTTGAATGAAGGTCAAGGTCATCCACTTGAACAAACTTGGTAGCCCTTCATCCTAGCATGCTACAGACCCAATATCAGGTCTCTGGGCCTGTTGGTAATTGAGAAGAAGTTTAAAATGTAAATTGTTTACGACGGACAATGGATGACACACGACGCCGGACAAAAGGCGATCGCAATAGGTCAACTGCGACTTTGTCTCAGGTGACCTAAAAATGTTGACATAGTTTGTTGTTATTTGTATATTCAGAGCATATATCAGTAGTAAGCTTTTATTCAACACTCAGGTGAAGTTTAGGTTTAGATTGAGTTATGTGCATTGTGTGGCAAGAAACTCAAGTATCTATGAATGTAACCCTAGTAACTATGAATGTAACCCTAGTAACTACAAATGTAACCCTAGTAACTACATATGTAACCCTAGTAACTACAAATGTAACCCTAGTAACTACAAATGTAACCATAGTAACTACATATGTAACCCTAGTAACTACAAATGTAACCATAGTAACTAAGAATGTAACCCTAGTAACTACAAATGTAACCCTAGTAACTACATATGTAACCCTAGTAACTACAAATGTAACCATAGTAACTACAAATGTAATCCTAGTAACTACAAATGTAACCCTAGTAACTACAAATGTAACCATAGTAACTACAAATGTAACCATAGTAACTACATATGTAACCCTAGTAACTACAAATGTAACCCTAGTAACTACAAATGTAACCCTAGTAACTACAAATGTAACCCTAGTAACTACATATGTAACCCTAGTAACTACAAATGTAACCCTAGTAACTACAAATGTAATCCTAGTAACTACAAATGTAACCATAGTAACTACAAATGTAACCATAGTAACTACAAATGTAACCATAGTAACTACAAATGTAACCATAGTAACTACATATGTAACCCTAGTAACTAGGAATGTAACCCTAGTAACTAAGAATGTAACCCTAGTAACTATGAATGTAACCCTAGTAACTACATATGTAACCCTAGTAACTATGAATGTAACCCTAGTAACTACAAATGTAACCCTATTAACTACAAATGTAACCCTAGTAACTACATGTTACCCTAGTAACTACAAATGTAACCCTATTAACTACAAATGTAACCCTAGTAACTATGAATGTAATGTTGGAACAATAGGATTAACACTTTAATGTAACCATAGTAACTAAAATCTGATTGCTTACCTACAGGCAGCAGCAGTGAGGGAGGGCATGGCGTGGATCGTACCTGTGCCCTTGCTGACATTGCTCTCCCCACGGGCCCTGGAAACGATGGTTTGTGGAATGGAGGACATGAATGTGGACATCCTCCGTAAAGTCGTCAGGTAGGCCAGAATTATGTCTTTATCAGATTACAATTTCACACTTAAAATAACACAGGTTCACTGTGAAAGGCAATGTCAGATTTTATTGGAGTACATGGGTACAAGATATGTTATCACTGCAACTGGGTACAAGATATGATATCATGGCAGCTGGGTACAAGATGTGTTATCATGGCAGCTGGGTACAAGATATGTTATCATGGTAACTGGGTACAAGATGTGTTATCATGGTAACTGGATACAAGATGTGTTATCATGGTAACTGGGTACAAGATGTGTTATCATGGTAACTTGGTACAAGATGTGTTATCATGGTAACTGGATACAAGATGTGTTATCATGGTAACTGGGTACAAGATGCGTTATCATGGTAACTGGATACAAGATGTGTTATCATGGTAACTGGATACAAGATGTGATGTCATGGTAACTGGGTACAAGATACGGTATGTTATCTTGGTTACTGGGAACAAGACATGTTATCACTGCAACTGGGTACAAGATAAGTTACCATGGCAACTGGGTACAAAATATGTTATTAAGGCATCTGGGTGCACTATATATATCATCACAGTAACTGGGTACACGATGTATAATCATGGCCACTGTCAGGGTTTAGTTCTCCATTCAGACGACACCTGCCAGATCAAGTGAATTTCCTGTTTAGGTCAACAAGTATGATTAATTCAGTACACAATCACAAAACTTTAATGAATGTTGTGAAAGAAATGAAGTTTATTGAATTGCCAGATGTGTACAATGTAAAACATTACCTTTTATCAACATCCCCCTAACCCTCTCCTCACTCACCCACAGACAACTCCATCATATGTAGAATATACAGTGTGGTACCTTCTACAATTATTTTGAATATGCTTTTGGAATTCTATAATACAATACAGGTGACTCTCCTCTACCAACAGAAGTATGCTTGCTGATTTATAAACAACCCTGTATATATCCTGAAGGTTGTTAGCCAGCAGTAGAAATGTGGTACTATCAAACATTGTGTTGCTGTAACCAGCAGTATAAATGTATTGTGTCACTGTAGCCAGCAGTATAAACGTTATACTATCAGACATTGTGTCGCTGTAACCAGCAGTATAAACGTGGTACTATCAAACATTGTGTCGCTGTAGCCAGCAGTATAAATGTAGTACTATCTAACATTGTGTCACTGTAGCCAGCAGTATAAACGTGGTACTATCTAACATTGTGTCGCTGTAACCAGCAGTATAAATGTATTGTCGCTGTAGCCAGCAGTATAAACATAGTACTATCTAACATTGTGTCACTGTAACCAGCAGTATAAATGTAGTACTATCTAACATTGTGTCACTGTAACCAGCAGTATAAATGTATTGTCGCTGTAGCCAGCAGTATAAACATAGTACTATCTAACATTGTGTCACTGTAACCAGCAGTATAAATGTAGTACATGTACTATCAAACATTGTGTCACTGTAACCAGCAGTATAAACGTAGTACTATCAAACATTGTGTCACTGTAACCAGCAGTATAAACGTAGTACTATCAAACATTGTGTGGCTGTAGCCAGCAGTATAAACGTAGTACTATCAAACATTGTGTCACTGTAACCAGCAGTATAAACATGGTACTATCAAACATTGTGTCGCTGTACGTAGCCAGCAGTATAAACGTTATACTATCAGACATTGTGTCGCTGTACGTAGCCAGCAGTATAAACGTTATACTATCAGACATTGTGTCGCTGTAACCAGCAGTATAAACATGGTACTAACAAACATTGTGTCGCTGTAGCCAGCAGTATAAATGTGGTATTATCAAACATTGTGTCGCTGTAGCAATATAAGCATGACACTATCAAACATTGTGTCGCTGTAATAGCTGATTTTGTGTTTCACAGATACCGAGGTATAGACGAAAAGAGTGAAGTGGTACGCTGGTTATGGGAAGTGCTGGAGTCTTTCAGCAATGATGAACGGATCCAATTCCTGCGTTTTGTGTCAGGGAGGACACGATTGCCAGCAAATCCCTCAGATATATCACAGCGATTCCAGATCATGAACTCTGATAGGGTTAGTCTCTATGAATTATATTTAGTTAAAAAAAAATAACAATTTACAGTATTACTTTGTGTGTTTGTATTTACACTCAACATTGTGAGGGCTTGTGTAGGCTGTCAGTTTTCTAATCTCTGTTGTAGTATAGCTCTTTGTTATGAAATATTCAGATATTCAAATAAACTCTTATTAGATGTTAACTGATTAAAGATATGTTAAATTTCCATTTCTTTCTTTTTTCTCAATTTTAGGGAGTGGATTGTCTGCCTACATCACAGACATGTTTCTTCCAACTTCGCCTTCCATCTTATCCTAGTCGTGAGGTTCTAAGTGAAAAGTTACGATATGCCATATACAATTGCCGGTCAATTGATATGGACAACTATATGCTAGCAAGAAATGTGGAGAATGATGTGCCATCTGACGATGAAGGAATGGAATACATGTAAAAATGTAGACAAGTGCAGATAGATACAGCAATTGTCTCCATAGAAAAGACAGAAAAATATATAAAAATGGTGTTTTTGTGTACATGGATGTATGTGTGAATTTTCTGAAACAGCTTGGCATGTGTTCAAGAATGGATTCTACTCTAAAGTTTCCTAAAACCAAAACCAGGATTAGTGAACTGATAACTGTCTACCGCATCATCCTGAAACTTTGCCAAAGCATTGATAAAAATGTGAGATTGCATCTTGAAACTTGTCAGAGAGGTTTTACACAAACAGTGTTTAAAATCTTATTGACATTTCTAGCATAATATACAAAATAGATGTAAATATAGATGTTTCACAATGATTTCTGGTGATTGTGAGTGTTGGGCCCTACAAAACCATTAAATTGGTGTCAAATCTATGTAGGGTTGGTATGTTGTACCTAGAAATCCATTAGATAGGGGTCAAATCCATGTAGGGTTGGCGTGTTGACTCTAGAAAACCAGTAGGGGTCAAATACATGTAGGGTTGCACGATATGTACATTGTAATGTACAATATTTGACTGTCACATTTGTGTAACCATAGTTTGCTGTGTATATTTTGCTAAGCTAAGTTATTTCTGTATACATGTGCTAATTTATGATATTCTTTTATAACGAACTGTGATATTGCCAAGGTATGATAGGAATCTGTTTCACGTGTCATATACACTTGTATATATATGTTTTAAATGCATGTGTAAATCCAGTATAAAGTAGAATTTGGATCAAGTCAATGCCGATTTGTATCCAACTTATTTAAATTTGATAGAAATGAAAAAGGCAAAGATAATAGGTTCAAAACGATCTCTAAACTCTGTATTGAATTAATTCATGTCTAGAAAGTCCCTCTCCACCAGTTGTAAGGGCAAGGCAATGAGAAATGTCTTTCATTTTTATTCTGCACATGGGCAGACCTCCTATACCATAAGTTTTGTTTCATTTGCTCCTTGCATATTTTGCTGGCTACTGTGAAATTGGAAGTTTGCGGTTGAGGTCAACACATTGTTATTCCAGTTATACCAAAGATTAATAACACATGTACACTTCAAATACTGTATACAGTTTAGATGGTAAAATTCATCGACAAATACTGTATAGTTCGTCAAATTCATGGAGAATTAAATTTCACTATATTCGTGTTCATTAAATGCAGCACAGAAATAAATGTCCAGACAATATTCATACAAACAAATGTATATTAGTGTTAACTACAGAATGTTATCAGGGTCTGGTTGTGTGAAATTAAATACCTCCAATTAGCTATAGGTCCAACTGGAACGACCACAAATGATTAGCCCCATGGATTTTAGTATCTAAACAGTGTATAGCTTTCACTGGAGTATCCCGATATATTTTGATTTTTCTCACGCTTGATATCATCAGATGTGGACACATTCTTATGAAGATATTTATAGGGCTCAGACCTTACATCAAACATGTAAATGACCCCATATATACCTATTGGACTTTATAACTTGTCTTACCTTCAATGATAAGAAGGCTATGTCCAGTGACTAAAACTTTTGTTCAAGGAATGTTGAGTATAGGAGATTGAAACAAAAATGTAGATCATTGGTAACATACTAAACGTTTCTGTATACCGTCATGTGTCTACCAAATAAAATATTGTCAATGAATCAATTAGATGCCTCGTCTTATTGTCATCAGGAAGGGGGTCATTAACGGCAAACATTTATGAGGACAAACTTGATGGTCCTTTAGAGCCAGTGAGCCGATACCATGCGACATCTGCCGTTCACTATCCACCATTGCAACTTCCAGTAGTGTTTGCTGCACTATTCTCTACTAATACATTGAAACTAAAATATCTCGACCAATGTTTCAATATCAAATCTAGAATGACTAGAGGAAAGGGACAGTGCTATAGTCTGGATAGTGTGGGTGTCATGTCTAACAACTCATCAGAGGTGTCTGTATCAAACTATATAGGTGCTTCATGGTCAGTGGGTCAAGTGGGCATTTGATACATCATGTACATTGACCTCTATTTAACACATGACCTTCACCTTTAAAAGTTTGCAACTGTTATAATTCAAAGACATTCATTGCGGTCATCATCATCATATGCTGTGGTCCACACTAAGAATTGGTCACTGCTTACTCATTTGACTTTAATCTAAAGAATTGGATTATAATTCAGAGAAATATTGATTTCTGGAACATGTTTACATAGAAAAATGTTTTGAGTAGATATCACACTTGCTTTGTTAACATCCAATTGGGAATATGTCATTAACAAACCTTAATAAACCATTTTTTAATTTTAATTTTAAATCAGAAAATATCAAACAAAATCACAAACAAATTTTATAAACTGACAGCAGAATTGTATTCAATATTGCACAAAATTTATCACAAAGTTTATACAATGAACTTGGGACATTGAGGCTGGACAATTAGGCTAGTGATATACACAATCAGCACATCAAGTATAACGACATAACAACAGGATATTCCACGTCATGTGCGATTTATAGAACATGTCAAGGATTTTTTTCCCATTTAGTTTCCTGAATTCAAAAGACGTTAAGTCTATAGTTCATTGACCAATATATACAAAGTATATGTGAATTCCATTTGACTTTAAATTTGGCATAACTGACTGAACTGGTATATATATTGACCAATGTCACATGTAATTAACAATGTTAAACAAATGTTCTATACAGTTGTCTATGTGGAGATTTTACCAATACATGTACTTCTGTATATTTCCTTCATATTAATACATTTTAATGATCATCAATTAATCATGATAAGAGAAACTTAAAGATCATACATACATAAAATAGTGTATATTATCAAAATAGTCGTAAAACAATTTCAATTTGCCATAAATTGGGAATTTTTTTTCCAAATCTGTATATAGCACCAATGTGCTAATATAAAACCATGTTTGAATGTGTGTAGAAAGAATATACATGTACAATCACAACATGTAGATAAAAAAAATTGAGAAAAGAATAACTGATGAAAAAATTCCCAGTTTACAGTATACTTTGTAAGAACAAAATGAATAAGAGAATTTAAAGAATTCAACAATTTTAATAAAATATTTTTTTAACAAATTCTAACTTAATATGTAATGCAGGTATCATTTCCATAACTTTGAACAAATGATACAGTGTATATATATACCTGAATAATTTTTATCAAACACATTAAGTTGTTACCCAACTTATATAATTACCTCGTTCATTATATACCAAACTACCTGGTATATATTTAACACAAACAATTAATTGAATGAGACATCTTTACTGTGAATTTTCATACCAAAAATAATACTGACATTCAAAAACATTTGAAATATTTCCTATTTCTTAAAGTTATATTTCACATATATCTACACCATATTAAACATAATACCGTGCTTGAACAGAACAATCTGACATTTATAACTCCACTTCTAACTGGCTCCTCTTATTTGTCTCTTTTTCACATCACGTACACTGCCTGTTGATGTAATATAAGTTTTTGCTTCATTATATTACCATATCAAGGGAGATAACAATATACACCCACCGAATGGCTAATAGTGTTATCTGCATCACCTTATGAGAGTGGTTAGATGGGGAGTTTTACCCTCACCTTTCACTACAAAAATTAATTTACCAACAGTTTGAAGAATACCAGTAATCAGGAGTTTGTCTTAATATCCCTATAATTTATAAAGCCTGTCAACTTTAAAAGAAATCAATTCAAAAATGTAGAATCTCGGAATAAAAATCATATCCCAAAATAAACAAAGGGCGAAGACCTTTTTGTAAAAGTAGTCAAATCAAAATGCCTCTCTGGGGAAACAGCTTTATATCATGGTTATAAATCCTACCAACTTTCAAAGAAATTGGTTGAAAAATGTTAATGATCTCTGGACAAAAACCTCAAATACGGAAATAAACAATGGGCAAAAAAAAATAAAAATTTTTACTAATTATAATATTAGAATATAATCAAGCTTCTGGTTTTGATTATTCGTGAAATACGTATATATCAACATAACATTCTTGTTAAACAATTAACAATGATAAATCTTGATTTAAGAAAACCTTTTACATTTCCCTTTTTTTAAATTAAAGTACTTTTTAGCTATGGCTTCCCCATTCGAAAAATACCAAATTTCTCAGTTTTATAGCTATATTTACACAGTTTTCCGGTGTCTACAATTTCATTTAACACCAGACCATGCTTCTTGTTTACACATTTGAACTAATTGCTTGACATGATGGGAAAAGAAATATGTCTGTTTTGAAGTTATTGATATTGATACAAAGAACCAACAAGTGTATTAAATATTGGTATTAAGAATATAACACATTTAACCAGTGTGACCTTGAAGATAGGTCAAGGTCATTCAATTGAGCAACTTTGGTAGCCTATCCCAGCATGCTACTGGTCCAATATCATGACCCTAGGCCTCTTGGTAATAGACAAATCGAAAGTATAAATTGTTCATAACGCACAACAGACGACTCACAACAGATGATGCCCCAATGTCAAACATGTCAAATTATCAAACTATATCAAAATATACAGCAAACACTTTCAACGTCAAACATGATCACTACAAAATACTAAAAAACAAACCCAAAAAGCATGTTCACTGTGTTGGAAACAAAACTGAACAACAAGTACCATTAAATGATACTTTTATATAAATATTGATAATATTTACAAATTTATATAACTGATGACCAACTATACATATAATGATCAATGAAGTTTGATGAACTCCTCGAGTACAAGGGGAACAACTCCTTGATACTTTATATCTTGTAGCTGTATAGACTTGGCGGCAATACACTTAAGAGACAGCTTGCTGTTTGTCCTTAGAATGACAACTGCTACACCTGATGTTGCAATTTCGATAGGCGTTTTCCGTTCACTATTGCAAATATCGAGGTGAGCACCGTTTTTTATCAAAGCCATAAGAATATGGTGAAGGGTATCAAAATCACTAATTGGATTTGAATATTTGACAATTATGTGCAAAGGGCTGTTTCTATGACAGTCCAGGGCATTCAGATCAGCCCCACACTCAATGAGCAACTTTGTAAGATTGATATTTGGGAAATTCACCACATCATTTACATGGAAATCGTCCACTAGTGTTGCACTATCCACAGCCATGTGTAAAGGACTGTAGTTATTTTTCAAGACTGGTTTATTTTTAAGGAATTTATACACCATTTTATGTAATTCATCGTTGTCCTTTGACTTCGGCACTTTCTGTGCTATCACAAGTAAATAGAGACATGTGTGTATATTGCTTTGGTAAATCTCCACAAGAGCATCCTTGTCTTCGTCTCCTTTGGCAATTCTGTCAGTGTCACGTTGCAGTTCTATCACAGCATGATGGAAGACTTCTTCCACATTTTTGAAATCAAGATCCACCCCTATGTGAACCATTTGTGAGAAAACCTGGGCAAATCTGAGAAGATCTTTTGATATTGTTCTGTTGTTGCGCTGACGAAGCCTCATAGCATGTAGCCATAAGGCAATGCATCTGTCAAATCTGGCACTGTCCGCAAACACAGCTCCACGAAAAATAACAGGATGAGGTACTTCTGGATTGTCTTCACCCAGAATTCTTTCTCTAATTGCAAGAGATTCCATATGAAGTGCCCTGAAATCCTGTCGAATTGCATCTAGTTCAACAAGAGTTTTACACTCAACACGATTATCGTATGCTGGCACTGGGTCACAATGCGGCTTTTCAATAATACTTTGTGGGTCACTATAGCGAACATGCATGGCTTCTCGAAGGTATAGAAATGCCTTGTTGATATCATAGTTTTCTTTGTCATTTGCGTAAGAAGCTCCTAAAAGTTCTAGCGCATCAATCTTTTCTTCACGTTTGCATTCAGGCAGTGAAATTAAATACTCCACGACCTCAGACTTTCCACATTCAGCTGCAACTGTAAGTGGCGTCATGTTGTGATCATTCTTTAATCTTGATGCACCAAACTTTACTAATTCGTGTACGATTTCTAAGTGGCCACATTCTGATGAGAAATGCAAAGCTGTTGCTCCACAATGAGCACTACAATCTGGATTTGCCCCGTTCTCCAGTAGGTACCGTACTACCTCCTTGTGTCCTTTGTAGCTGGATATCATCAAACATGTATTGTTGTACTTGTTGGATATCTTGGGGTCTGCATTGTGTTCTATTAGATATTTCACAATGTCGAGTCTGCCATCGAAACATGCGGCTCTGAGTGGTGTAGAGTTTGTAAGCGTTGGGTGGTTTACATCCGCTCCATGGTCAATTAACAATTTGACCACACCGAAATGACCGGCCCCAGCAGCGCACCACAAAGACGTGGCTCCTTCAATTACAAAACCGTCAAATTTCACAACACCTGTTTGTTCTATATCTACCAAAAAGTTAGTCAACAACACAGCTACTACCTTTTCTTCACCATTTCTTGCGGCAATAATAAGCGGTGTTGTTTTCTGTCCATCTTCCTCCGAGTGGTGCTCTAAAACCTCTCTTACTATTTCCCTTTCAACGTTCCACAGCATGGCAAAGATGCTAATGGCCATTCCATCGCGTGCAGAAGTGAATACTTTATGTTTCAAAGTTTTTATAACTTCTGGAGTATATTCAGAGGCCATGACTTTAACCCAAAACACCGTCAACAGTTTACTTTGTACAGAATCATCCTGTTTCGGCAGCCATACTTATTCAGTTTTATTGCGCATGTCAAATCAGAGTTACTTCCCCTCTTCCACACCATAAACGAGTTCGAAGCTGAATAAGTTTTTTTTGTATTATTATTTTGTTTTACATTTCAAGAGCATGCACCAAAATGAACAGCAGTCACTGAGAATATTTTTTTTTTTTAAATAATATACAATAATACGATCAATATGAAATCAGTTAAAAGGCCAGAGCAGCCACCATGCACGATTAAGTGTAACATACAAAAATTGTAGAGCTAGGTAACCATACATGTCAGTTATATGTATATATATGAATGTATATACCGTAAATTCAATTTCTGTGGAGGAAATCAATTAATTGATGACAAAAAAATGTTTAACCAGATAATACAGTATGCGCATGAGCCAGCTGGTAACGACCATAGATAGCATTATCGTCCCATTCGAACTTGAACCAAACAAAATAATAAATGCATGGATGAATAAGTATACTTTCTACACGCCATGGCGTATAAATAAATGACGACAAAAATCTTTTCCTATTTTAGTAACACTATCATTTCTTTATAACATATGTCCTCATTATATTATACAAAGACCTATATTTTTATATACATGTATATATGTCAAGTAGTAATAACGACAGTACAGACAAGTAAATTGTCGAATTTTCGAGGCAATCTGCCCCTTTATCAAGACACAGGTAATACGATCACATATAGACATAGAACATGGAACAGTTACACAAATATAGAAGGTCTTAGTAATGTTATAATAACTTGTGCCTAATTCTTTATGCTTTTGAAACATATAAAATATGTTTAAATCAATCTAATGGAATTTTCAACCAAAAATACACAGAAAAAAATGTGTGTAATCTTTTTTATGCTAAACTAGTGACTAGAAAATCTATATTCCAGGTTTTTGTAATAATAGCAGTAAATTATGCTGACCTTTTGAGGGAGATGGATTGATATAAGCTTTAAGCTTGTTTCAAGATCCTTTTGCAAATTATGAAATGATATTTTGTATTTTTGTATGCAATGTCTATGAATTGAATAAAATACTGTTTTAAATTAATTTTATGCCTTATTAACTGTGTAGTATCCTGTGTAGTATCCGGGGAAAAATCAAACGATATCTCTACATCAAAATCACACATTGATTTTCTGGCTCCGGCCAGAGCGGGCTTGTTGAGATGACGGTGTTTTTCCAAAGTTGGTCTAAGTTAGAACATCATTGGGTGAAGCTAGGTGTTATATCAAACTATGAATTTAAAGTTGTATTTTGAAAACAATTTTAACACTTATTCCCTGCTCTATAATAACTTGATGGTCCTATTCATTTCCGTTACACTATCTTTAATTCATTGCTACAGTTGAGTGTAGACTAAAGGTTACACAAAGTGCACTCCGTTTGGACTTGGAGTGCACTCCGTTTGGACTCCAGGTAAACTTGGAGTGCACTCTGAGTGCACTCAAGTTTACCTGGAGTCCTATCAGGCCCCAATTCTACCTTGGTCCACAAGTATCACATGTACCTGTAACCAAGTACATATACATGTACACATAATGTTTATATATAGATGTATACTCATATACAATTAAGACTCCTAAAACATGTAACAATAAGATATGTGTTACTGTTTTATCTTTGTATATACCATATAATTGTGTTGGTTCATTTTTACTTGGTTAACAAACAATGCATCTAATATAATTGATTTTTTTTTATTAGAAAACCCTGTATAAGTGACTGAATAGATATGGCACTTTGTTGAAAAATATATGACAGCATTCCTTTGATTTGAAGAATTTTAACAAGCCACGCCATAAATGAATAGATATTGGGAATAAACAGAAATGTATTTGGCAAGTTGTTTGTGGTCTCTCAAAATGTACAGTCTGAATGTGTACTGGAACTATCTTGTACTCAAAGTACTACTGTTTTTAATATTTCAAATACTTTACTTCCAACAGTATATATATTACTTAACATACAATACAAAAGAAAGCTTGTTTTTTATCACCTTGATAGCATATTCTGGATCCAATGTCTAGTTTTGTTTAGAGTTTAACATCAGACTTACATTTCCATTTGGTAAACCAACTGTTTTTTTGTTTTGTTACACTTGCCTTATTAAATCCAGGTCATACATGGAGTTCTTTTAACTGTTATGTAAGATGTAATATACAATCCCCCCCCCCCCCCCCCCCCCCCCCCATCCCCACTCCCCACTTCCAGAATCAATATTTACCTGTATATCAAGCGTGATTACAGGGGTGTGGAGAAAGACAGACTTGTACACTGACCCCAATAATGACCCCTTCCTCCAAGTTGACCTTATAAGGTGTGAAGATCAGGACAGGTGTACACAGTCATCTAACTAGATAAAGACCCCCTTAATTGTTAGATGGAAACTGGTCATCACACCTTACCTTTACCTAGCCTGAGTTTCCTCTGGCCCTGACACCATTCTTTTATTCCTTAAAGGATTACTAAACGTGAAGAAAACAGTCAATAGCTCCATGGTGTATTTTGAGACTGGTAGATATAGTTTACATGTACAACGAAAAATAATGATCATGAAGTATTGGTTAAAGTTGTTAAAGACAAATAATTGTATATTGAAGTCATGCTATGTGGCACTGCTAGAGCTCAATATTAAAAAGCCTAATTGTAAATTAAACTGGGTCTATGAGATAAAAGATGATTTATGTAGACATGGCTTTAATTACGTTTGGATTGCTCAAAATGTTAACAATGAAAAACACTTTTTAGAATTGTATACGCAACGCTTGCATGACATATTTATACAAGATTTACATAGTTCCTTTAATAATTCTTCTAAGTGTCAAATTTATAAATATCTTGCGAATGACTTTGAACTTCAATATTACCTGACGAAATCTCTTAATTCTAAAACTAAACAGATTTTAAGTAAATATCGTATGCAGGCACACTCTCTTCATATTGAGTCCGGACGCTATAATGCAGTTCCGAGAGGTGAGCGAATTTGCACTGTGTGTAACAACAATGATATTGAAGACGAAATGCATTTTATTTTATTATGTCCTGCGTATGTAGAATTGAGAATTAAATTTTTAAAGAAGTACTATTACAAACATCCTAGTGTATTCAAGCTAATAGAATTATTTTCATATAAAAATATTAAAACATTACGTAATTTGGGTAAATATTTGGTGCATGCAACAGAATTAAGAAACAATCTAATGAATTTATGAACCTATGCGGTATCGTCTATAGTGCTATATTGTACTTCATTATTTTAATGATATTAATGGTAATGAGTATTAATATTAATTTTGTACATGTATAAGGAATTATCCTCCGCCATCTTGGGACATTCTATTATTATGATTCTTGTATTATGTATTGATATATACCTATATGTTATATGACATTTGGTAAATAAAAAACTTGAAGAAACTTGAAACCATATCTGGTGTATATGGTGTCAGGGCCAGAGGAAACTCGGGCTAACCTATATACCAAGTTCATATAGAATATAGGTACAGACTTGTGACTGTCTATATCTGACACTTTTGAAATGACATGATTGTTCATTACTATTAAAATACTATTACAACAACAGTTATAAGTCATTATCATATATATAAAAAAAAACATAACAAAAGATATTTTATTTCAAACTGGTACTATTACTTTGTGTCTTTAATATTATAATGTAAGTATGTATAGAGTATTAGAAGTCAATTATAATGTAAATCACCACAGATTAATATGATTTCCATGTTTGAGTTATAAGTAAATACTTATCAAACATTCCATACACTAACTGCAGCTTACCTTATGAATTTTTTTTAAAGTTTAAACATTTAACTTTATGATTTTATAATTGTCTTGAACAACCATTGTACATTCATGACCTGTATCTGTGACATGTATGAGTGACACATCGATGATAGATATTGACTGCATAGGAAGAGAAAACGATGTAGTTCCAACAGGTAAGTTTTCCAGGTAAATGGTACATAGGTTGCCAGTGTCTAACTGCCACGGGGCAAATTGTACCTCAGGCAGTTTCCTGTTTCCTATTATGATCCCATTTCCTGGACGAGAACAATGTGTACTAATTACGGGTATACGGCTATAGGTTGGTTTTGGGAAATAGTGAATTTACATTTATTATACCATTGGGAATTATACTGATTTTTTTTTTTTTTTTACTTTAATCTCTTTCTTTACAAATATTTTTTTAAAGCAATGTCTTTATATTTTTAAATATAACAAGATAAGAACTGCGTCATTTCTTAATTTGATTTACATTATTTTTTTCTGAACTTGTATCATTCAACATTTCACCTCTACATACCGGACACCTGCATAAATCGGCCAATACGTTTAGTCTCAATGACTTACAGTTTAGACAGGTTACAATGTTATAAGAAACAGCTTATTTTTACTTTCTAATTTCGGTATAGAATAACTTCATTTCAATAAAGTTGGTCTTCTAAAACCTGTTTACCAGTTTGTTAATGGTTTTACAGCTTATTTTGACATTTCCACCTTAATTATATCGGTATTTCGTTTATAATTTTGGTCTGATTAAGGCCTCTCAGATGGAGAGCTACAATCCTTTCCTTCAGGTCAGGAGATAATCTTACTGTTTTGATGGCCTGAGGCTACACACCCAGCTTTGCACAGCTTCATCATTTGAAGCCATACAACAACAAAGATGGACATAGGTATTTCTGTGAACCCAGGACAGTACCTGTAGCTGGCTACTAAAACTCACCTGGCACAGTTCTCGGGTGTGTCAGGCCAGAGTCAGTCATGCATGGCCAATAATAATAGCAATTATAACAGATACTGTCATTTATTATGGGTAGTACAGAACTAAATACTTGTGTGTACATTATGTCAGAACATTATTTTAACCAGGTAATGCTCGTGAATATTTACAGTTGTAAATGTATACTTTTTAACAATACATTTAAAAATGTAAACCTATGTAAACTATATTGATTATGTTTATTTTATAATTACTTGCCTGAACTGAGTACATATCTGTAGTTATATTTTCCTTTCATGCAGAGAATGTCTTATTAAACAAGAGATCCCAGAGGGATCTTGGCGCCCACCATTGAATGATCTTCATAGGTTCCATGTCAGATTGATCTTTTCTCTACTTTTCCCTTCATTTTACTAATCTGTGCAAATTGAGACATCCCTCCAGTACTTTTCAAACAAGGGAATCCTAGCTATATAAGAAATTTGAGATTTAACGATAATGGCTGTTTGTTTGCCAGGTTGTTTTCAGGACAGACTGGTCCAAAAACGCAATACAAGGGACCAAGGGGAACCTACTTATGAAATTTGAGAAAGATCCATTCAGTACTTTGAGAAATAGAGATAACAAACTTCAATTGTTAAAATCCAAGATGGCGGTCTGTCGGCCATGTTGTTTTCTGATTGGTCTCAAAACGCAATATGCATAACTAGGCACCAAGGGCAACCTACATATGAAATTTCAGAAAGATCCATTCAGTACTTTCTCAGAAATAGTGATAACAAACTTAAATTGTCAAAATCCATGATGGCTGCCTGTCGGCCATGTTGTTATCCGATTGGTCTCAAAACGCAATATGCATAACTAGGCACCAAGGGAAACTTACATATGCAATTTGAGAAAGATCCATTCAGTACATTCTCAGAAATAGCGATAACAAACTTCAATTGTCAAAATCCAAGATGGCTGCCTGTCGGCCATGTTGTTTTCGGATTGGTCTCAAAACGCAATATGCATAACTAGGCACCAAGGGAAACCTACAAATGAAATTTCAGAAAGATCCATTCAGTACTTTCTCAGAAATAGTGGTAACAAACTTCAATTGTCAAAATCCAAGATGGCTGCCTGTCGGCCATGTTGTTTTCCGATTGGTCTCAAATCGCAATATGCATAACTAGGCACCAAGGGGAACCTACATATGAAATTTCAGAAAGATCCCTTCAGTACTTTCTCAGAAATAGCGATAACAAACTTCAATTGTCAAAATCCAAGATGGCTGCCTGTCGGCCATGTTGTTATCCGATTGGTCTCAAAACGCAATATGCATAACTAGGCACCAAGGGGAACCTTCATATTAAATTTGAGAAAGATCCCTTCAGTACTTTCTCAGAAATAGCGATAACAAACTTCAATTGTCAAAATCCAAGATGTCTGCCTGTCGGCCATTTTGTTTTCGGATTGGTCTCAAATCGCAATATGCATAACTAGGCACCAAGGGGAACCTACATATGAAATTTCAGAAAGATCCCTTCAGTACTTTCTCAGAAATTACGATAACAAACTTCAATTGTCAAAATCCAAGATGGCTGCCTGTCGGCCATGTTGTTATCCGATTGGTCTCAAAACGCAATATGCATAACTAGGCACCAAGGGGAACCTTCATATTAAATTTGAGAAAGATCCCTTCAGTACTTTCTCAGAAATAGCGATAACAAACTTCAATTGTCAAAATCCAAGATGGCAGCCTGTCGGCCATTTTGTTTTCCGATTGGTCTCAAAACGCAATATGCATAACAAGGCAGCAAGGGGAACCTACATATGAAATTTGAGAAAGATCCCTTCAGTACTTTCTGAGAAATAGCGATAACAAGAATTGTTTACGGACGGAGGGACGGACGGACGACGGACGACGGACCACGGACGCAGGGCGATTTGAACAGCCCACCATCTGATGATGGTGGGCTAAAAAAACACATAAGTCATTAAATACTGTAAACTTTCAATATTTTGAATAATCAATAAAATAATATAGATACATTATCTAAACTTCCTTTAAAGTCATGATATGTGTACAGAAATAAATATTCTAATTGAAATAATTTTTGACTTCCTTAATAAAATGAAATACAGTTTAATTACATTTTAATAAAATATGAAATAATAAGCAATTAACTGTCATAAAAACCTGATTATAGCATAAATTGTATAACTGTATTTTATGGATCTTAATAAATATAGATTTAACATGTAGGCATTATTACCATGTATTAACAATAAAATAAATATTCCTAGTAGACTATAAACAAATGTAAATAGTAATGTGAACAGAACAAAAGTAATTTGTAAAAATCTATTTATTTATAATAAATTATATTGAAAGCATCAAAGTATTAATATTTATATATGATATAGTCTGATTATAGACCCGGGGCAGACATGGTGTCTTATAGGACTCCAGGTAGACTCGGAGTCCACTTGGAGTGCACTCCAAGTTTACCTGGAGTCCAAACGGAGTGCACTCCAAGTCCAAACGGAGTGCACTCGGAGTGCACTTGGGTGTAACCTTTAGTCTACACTCAACTGTAGTTCTTATACCATGCACCAACGACGTCACTAGAGCCATAAGGCAATGCATTTGTCAAATCTGGCACTGTCCGCAAACACAGCTCCACGAAAAATAACAGGATGAGGTACTTCTGGATTGTCTTCACCCAGAATTCTTTCTCTAATTGCAAGAGATTCCATATGAAGTGCCCTGAAATCCTGTCGAATTGCATCTAGTTCAACAAGAGTTTTACACTCAACACGATTATCGTATGCTGGCACTGGGTCACAATGCGGCTTTTCAATAATACTTTGTGGGTCACTATACCGAACATGCATGGCTTCTCGAAGGTATAGAAATGCCTTGTTGATATCATAGTTTTCTTTGTCATTTGCGTAAGAAGCTCCTAAAAGTTCTAGCGCATCAATCTTTTCTTCACGTTTGCATTCAGGCAGTGAAATTAAATACTCCACGACCTCAGACTTTCCACATTCAGCTGCAACTGTAAGTGGCGTCATGTTGTGATCATTCTTTAATCCTGATGCACCAAACTGTACTAATTCGTGTACGATTTCTAAGTGGCCACATTCTGATGAGAAATGCAAAGCTGTTGCTCCACAATGAGCACTACAATCTGGATTTGCCCCGTTCTCCAGTAGGTACCGTACTACCTCCTTGTGTCCTTTGTAGCTGGATATCATCAAACATGTATTGTTGTACTTGTTGGATATCTTGGGGTCTGCATTGTGTTCTATTAGATATTTCACAATGTCGAGTCTGCCATCGAAACATGCGGCTCTGAGTGGTGTAGAGTTTGTAAGCGTTGGGTGGTTTACATCCGCTCCATGGTCAATTAACAATTTGACCACACCGAAATGACCGGCCCCAGCAGCGCACCACAAAGACGTGGCTCCTTCAATTACAAAACCGTCAAATTTCACAACACCTGTTTGTTCTATATCTACCAAAAAGTTAGTCAACAACACAGCTACTACCTTTTCTTCACCATTTCTTGCGGCAATAATAAGCGGTGTTGTTTTCTGTCCATCTTCCTCCGAGTGGTGCTCTAAAACCTCTCTTACTATTTCCCTTTCAACGTTCCACAGCATGGCAAAGATGCTAATGGCCATTCCATCGCGTGCAGAAGTGAATACTTTATGTTTCAAAGTTTTTATAACTTCTGGAGTATATTCAGAGGCCATGACTTTAACCCAAAACACCGTCAACAGTTTACTTTGTACAGAATCATCCTGTTTCGGCAGCCATACTTATTCAGTTTTATTGCGCATGTCAAATCAGAGTTACTTCCCCTCTTCCACACCATAAACGAGTTCGAAGCTGAATAAATTTTTTTTGTATTATTTTTTTTTTTTTTACATTTCAAGAGCATGCACCAAAATGAACAGCAGTCACTGAGAATATTTTTTTTTTTTTAAATAATATACAATAATACGATCAATATGAAATCAGTTAAAAGGCCAGAGCAGCCACCATGCACGATTAAGTGTAACATACAAAAATTGTAGAGCTAGGTAACCATACATGTCAGTTATATGTATATATATGAATGTATATACCGTAAATTCAATTTCTGTGGAGGAAATCAATTAATTGATGACAAAAAAATGTTTAACCAGATAATACAGTATGCGCATGAGCCAGCTGGTAACGACCATAGATAGCATTATCGTCCCATTCGAACTTGAACCAAACAAAATAATAAATGCATGGATGAATAAGTATACTTTCTACACGCCATGACGTATAAATAAATGACGACAAAAATCTTTTCCTATTTTAGTAACACTATCATTTCTTTATAACATATGTCCTCATTATATTATACAAAGACCTATATTTTTATATACATGTATATATGTCAAGTAGTAATAACGACAGTACAGACAAGTAAATTGTCGAATTTTCGAGGCAATCTGCCCCTTTATCAAGACACAGGTAATACGATCACATATAGACATAGAACATGGAACAGTTACACAAATATAGAAGGTCTTAGTAATGTTATAATAACTTGTGCCTAATTCTTTATGCTTTTGAAACATATAAAATATGTTTAAATCAATCTAATGGAATTTTCAACCAAAAATACACAGAAAAAAATGTGTGTAATCTTTTTTATGCTAAACTAGTGACTAGAAAATCTATATTCCAGGTTTTTGTAATAATAGCAGTAAATTATGCTGACCTTTTGAGGGAGATGGATTGATATAAGCTTTAAGCTTGTTTCAAGATCCTTTTGCAAATTATGAAATGATATTTTGTATTTTTGTATGCAATGTCTATGAATTGAATAAAATACTGTTTTAAATTAATTTTATGCCTTATTAACTGTGTAGTATCCTGTGTAGTATCCGGGGAAAAATCAAACGATATCTCTACATCAAAATCACACATTGATTTTCTGGCTCCGGCCAGAGCGGGCTTGTTGAGATGACGGTGTTTTTCCAAAGTTGGTCTAAGTTAGAACATCATTGGGTGAAGCTAGGTGTTATATCAAACTATGAATTTAAAGTTGTATTTTGAAAACAATTTTAACACTTATTCCCTGCTCTATAATAACTTGATGGTCCTATTCATTTCCGTTACACTATCTTTAATTCATTGCTACAGTTGAGTGTAGACTAAAGGTTACACAAAGTGCACTCCGTTTGGACTTGGAGTGCACTCCGTTTGGACTCCAGGTAAACTTGGAGTGCACTCTGAGTGCACTCAAGTTTACCTGGAGTCCTATCAGGCCCCAATTCTACCTTGGTCCACAAGTATCACATGTACCTGTAACCAAGTACATATACATGTACACATAATGTTTATATATAGATGTATACTCATATACAATTAAGACTCCTAAAACATGTAACAATAAGATATGTGTTACTGTTTTATCTTTGTATATACCATATAATTGTGTTGGTTCATTTTTACTTGGTTAACAAACAATGCATCTAATATAATTGATTTTTTTTTATTAGAAAACCCTGTATAAGTGACTGAATAGATATGGCACTTTGTTGAAAAATATATGACAGCATTCCTTTGATTTGAAGAATTTTAACAAGCCACGCCATAAATGAATAGATATTGGGAATAAACAGAAATGTATTTGGCAAGTTGTTTGTGGTCTCTCAAAATGTACAGTCTGAATGTGTACTGGAACTATCTTGTACTCAAAGTACTACTGTTTTTAATATTTCAAATACTTTACTTCCAACAGTATATATATTACTTAACATACAATACAAAAGAAAGCTTGTTTTTTATCACCTTGATAGCATATTCTGGATCCAATGTCTAGTTTTGTTTAGAGTTTAACATCAGACTTACATTTCCATTTGGTAAACCAACTGTTTTTTTGTTTTGTTACACTTGCCTTATTAAATCCAGGTCATACATGGAGTTCTTTTAACTGTTATGTAAGATGTAATATACAATCCCCCCCCCCCCCCCCCCCCATCCCCACTCCCCACTTCCAGAATCAATATTTACCTGTATATCAAGCGTGATTACAGGGGTGTGGAGAAAAGACAGACTTGTACACTGACCCCAATAATGACCCCTTCCTCCAAGTTGACCTTATAAGGTGTGAAGATCAGGACAGGTGTACACAGTCATCTAACTAGATAAAGACCCCCTTAATTGTTAGATGGAAACTGGTCATCACACCTTACCTTTACCTAGCCTGAGTTTCCTCTGGCCCTGACACCATTCTTTTATTCCTTAAAGGATTACTAAACGTGAAGAAAACAGTCAATAGCTCCATGGTGTATTTTGAGACTGGTAGATATAGTTTACATGTACAACGAAAAATAATGATCATGAAGTATTGGTTAAAGTTGTTAAAGACAAATAATTGTATATTGAAGTCATGCTATGTGGCACTGCTAGAGCTCAATATTAAAAAGCCTAATTGTAAATTAAACTGGGTCTATGAGATAAAAGATGATTTATGTAGACATGGCTTTAATTACGTTTGGATTGCTCAAAATGTTAACAATGAAAAACACTTTTTAGAATTGTATACGCAACGCTTGCATGACATATTTATACAAGATTTACATAGTTCCTTTAATAATTCTTCTAAGTGTCAAATTTATAAATATCTTGCGAATGACTTTGAACTTCAATATTACCTGACGAAATCTCTTAATTCTAAAACTAAACAGATTTTAAGTAAATATCGTATGCAGGCACACTCTCTTCATATTGAGTCCGGACGCTATAATGCAGTTCCGAGAGGTGAGCGAATTTGCACTGTGTGTAACAACAATGATATTGAAGACGAAATGCATTTTATTTTATTATGTCCTGCGTATGTAGAATTGAGAATTAAATTTTTAAAGAAGTACTATTACAAACATCCTAGTGTATTCAAGCTAATAGAATTATTTTCATATAAAAATATTAAAACATTACGTAATTTGGGTAAATATTTGGTGCATGCAACAGAATTAAGAAACAATCTAATGAATTTATGAACCTATGCGGTATCGTCTATAGTGCTATATTGTACTTCATTATTTTAATGATATTAATGGTAATGAGTATTAATATTAATTTTGTACATGTATAAGGAATTATCCTCCGCCATCTTGGGACATTCTATTATTATGATTCTTGTATTATGTATTGATATATACCTATATGTTATATGACATTTGGTAAATAAAAAACTTGAAGAAACTTGAAACCATATCTGGTGTATATGGTGTCAGGGCCAGAGGAAACTCGGGCTAACCTATATACCAAGTTCATATAGAATATAGGTACAGACTTGTGACTGTCTATATCTGACACTTTTGAAATGACATGATTGTTCATTACTATTAAAATACTATTACAACAACAGTTATAAGTCATTATCATATATATAAAAAAAAACATAACAAAAGATATTTTATTTCAAACTGGTACTATTACTTTGTGTCTTTAATATTATAATGTAAGTATGTATAGAGTATTAGAAGTCAATTATAATGTAAATCACCACAGATTAATATGATTTCCATGTTTGAGTTATAAGTAAATACTTATCAAACATTCCATACACTAACTGCAGCTTACCTTATGAATTTTTTTTAAAGTTTAAACATTTAACTTTATGATTTTATAATTGTCTTGAACAACCATTGTACATTCATGACCTGTATCTGTGACATGTATGAGTGACACATCGATGATAGATATTGACTGCATAGGAAGAGAAAACGATGTAGTTCCAACAGGTAAGTTTTCCAGGTAAATGGTACATAGGTTGCCAGTGTCTAACTGCCACGGGGCAAATTGTACCTCAGGCAGTTTCCTGTTTCCTATTATGATCCCATTTCCTGGACGAGAACAATGTGTACTAATTACGGGTATACGGCTATAGGTTGGTTTTGGGAAATAGTGAATTTACATTTATTATACCATTGGGAATTATACTGATTTTTTTTTTTTTTTTACTTTAATCTCTTTCTTTACAAATATTTTTTTAAAGCAATGTCTTTATATTTTTAAATATAACAAGATAAGAACTGCGTCATTTCTTAATTTGATTTACATTATTTTTTTCTGAACTTGTATCATTCAACATTTCACCTCTACATACCGGACACCTGCATAAATCGGCCAATACGTTTAGTCTCAATGACTTACAGTTTAGACAGGTTACAATGTTATAAGAAACAGCTTATTTTTACTTTCTAATTTCGGTATAGAATAACTTCATTTCAATAAAGTTGGTCTTCTAAAACCTGTTTACCAGTTTGTTAATGGTTTTACAGCTTATTTTGACATTTCCACCTTAATTATATCGGTATTTCGTTTATAATTTTGGTCTGATTAAGGCCTCTCAGATGGAGAGCTACAATCCTTTCCTTCAGGTCAGGAGATAATCTTACTGTTTTGATGGCCTGAGGCTACACACCCAGCTTTGCACAGCTTCATCATTTGAAGCCATACAACAACAAAGATGGACATAGGTATTTCTGTGAACCCAGGACAGTACCTGTAGCTGGCTACTAAAACTCACCTGGCACAGTTCTCGGGTGTGTCAGGCCAGAGTCAGTCATGCATGGCCAATAATAATAGCAATTATAACAGATACTGTCATTTATTATGGGTAGTACAGAACTAAATACTTGTGTGTACATTATGTCAGAACATTATTTTAACCAGGTAATGCTCGTGAATATTTACAGTTGTAAATGTATACTTTTTAACAATACATTTAAAAATGTAAACCTATGTAAACTATATTGATTATGTTTATTTTATAATTACTTGCCTGAACTGAGTACATATCTGTAGTTATATTTTCCTTTCATGCAGAGAATGTCTTATTAAACAAGAGATCCCAGAGGGATCTTGGCGCCCACCATTGAATGATCTTCATAGGTTCCATGTCAGATTGATCTTTTCTCTACTTTTCCCTTCATTTTACTAATCTGTGCAAATTGAGACATCCCTCCAGTACTTTTCAAACAAGGGAATCCTAGCTATATAAGAAATTTGAGATTTAACGATAATGGCTGTTTGTTTGCCAGGTTGTTTTCAGGACAGACTGGTCCAAAAACGCAATACAAGGGACCAAGGGGAACCTACTTATGAAATTTGAGAAAGATCCATTCAGTACTTTGAGAAATAGAGATAACAAACTTCAATTGTTAAAATCCAAGATGGCGGTCTGTCGGCCATGTTGTTTTCTGATTGGTCTCAAAACGCAATATGCATAACTAGGCACCAAGGGCAACCTACATATGAAATTTCAGAAAGATCCATTCAGTACTTTCTCAGAAATAGTGATAACAAACTTAAATTGTCAAAATCCATGATGGCTGCCTGTCGGCCATGTTGTTATCCGATTGGTCTCAAAACGCAATATGCATAACTAGGCACCAAGGGAAACTTACATATGCAATTTGAGAAAGATCCATTCAGTACATTCTCAGAAATAGCGATAACAAACTTCAATTGTCAAAATCCAAGATGGCTGCCTGTCGGCCATGTTGTTTTCGGATTGGTCTCAAAACGCAATATGCATAACTAGGCACCAAGGGAAACCTACAAATGAAATTTCAGAAAGATCCATTCAGTACTTTCTCAGAAATAGTGGTAACAAACTTCAATTGTCAAAATCCAAGATGGCTGCCTGTCGGCCATGTTGTTTTCCGATTGGTCTCAAATCGCAATATGCATAACTAGGCACCAAGGGGAACCTACATATGAAATTTCAGAAAGATCCCTTCAGTACTTTCTCAGAAATAGCGATAACAAACTTCAATTGTCAAAATCCAAGATGGCTGCCTGTCGGCCATGTTGTTATCCGATTGGTCTCAAAACGCAATATGCATAACTAGGCACCAAGGGGAACCTTCATATTAAATTTGAGAAAGATCCCTTCAGTACTTTCTCAGAAATAGCGATAACAAACTTCAATTGTCAAAATCCAAGATGTCTGCCTGTCGGCCATTTTGTTTTCGGATTGGTCTCAAATCGCAATATGCATAACTAGGCACCAAGGGGAACCTACATATGAAATTTCAGAAAGATCCCTTCAGTACTTTCTCAGAAATTACGATAACAAACTTCAATTGTCAAAATCCAAGATGGCTGCCTGTCGGCCATGTTGTTATCCGATTGGTCTCAAAACGCAATATGCATAACTAGGCACCAAGGGGAACCTTCATATTAAATTTGAGAAAGATCCCTTCAGTACTTTCTCAGAAATAGCGATAACAAACTTCAATTGTCAAAATCCAAGATGGCAGCCTGTCGGCCATTTTGTTTTCCGATTGGTCTCAAAACGCAATATGCATAACTAGGCACCAAGGGGAACCTACATATGAAATTTGAGAAAGATCCCTTCAGTACTTTCTGAGAAATAGCGATAACAAGAATTGTTTACGGACGGAGGGACGGACGGACGACGGACGACGGACCACGGACGCAGGGCGATTTGAACAGCCCACCATCTGATGATGGTGGGCTAAAAAAACACATAAGTCATTAAATACTGTAAACTTTCAATATTTTGAATAATCAATAAAATAATATAGATACATTATCTAAACTTCCTTTAAAGTCATGATATGTGTACAGAAATAAATATTCTAATTGAAATAATTTTTGACTTCCTTAATAAAATGAAATACAGTTTAATTACATTTTAATAAAATATGAAATAATAAGCAATTAACTGTCATAAAAACCTGATTATAGCATAAATTGTATAACTGTATTTTATGGATCTTAATAAATATAGATTTAACATGTAGGCATTATTACCATGTATTAACAATAAAATAAATATTCCTAGTAGACTATAAACAAATGTAAATAGTAATGTGAACAGAACAAAAGTAATTTGTAAAAATCTATTTATTTATAATAAATTATATTGAAAGCATCAAAGTATTAATATTTATATATGATATAGTCTGATTATAGACCCGGGGCAGACATGGTGTCTTATAGGACTCCAGGTAGACTCGGAGTCCACTTGGAGTGCACTCCAAGTTTACCTGGAGTCCAAACGGAGTGCACTCCAAGTCCAAACGGAGTGCACTCGGAGTGCACTTGGGTGTAACCTTTAGTCTACACTCAACTGTAGTTCTTATACCATGCACCAACGACGTCACTAGAGCCATAAGGCAATGCATTTGTCAAATCTGGCACTGTCCGCAAACACAGCTCCACGAAAAATAACAGGATGAGGTACTTCTGGATTGTCTTCACCCAGAATTCTTTCTCTAATTGCAAGAGATTCCATATGAAGTGCCCTGAAATCCTGTCGAATTGCATCTAGTTCAACAAGAGTTTTACACTCAACACGATTATCGTATGCTGGCACTGGGTCACAATGCGGCTTTTCAATAATACTTTGTGGGTCACTATACCGAACATGCATGGCTTCTCGAAGGTATAGAAATGCCTTGTTGATATCATAGTTTTCTTTGTCATTTGCGTAAGAAGCTCCTAAAAGTTCTAGCGCATCAATCTTTTCTTCACGTTTGCATTCAGGCAGTGAAATTAAATACTCCACGACCTCAGACTTTCCACATTCAGCTGCAACTGTAAGTGGCGTCATGTTGTGATCATTCTTTAATCTTGATGCACCAAACTTTACTAATTCGTGTACGATTTCTAAGTGGCCACATTCTGATGAGAAATGCAAAGCTGTTGCTCCACAATGAGCACTACAATCTGGATTTGCCCCGTTCTCCAGTAGGTACCGTACTACCTCCTTGTGTCCTTTGTAGCTGGATATCATCAAACATGTATTGTTGTACTTGTTGGATATCTTGGGGTCTGCATTGTGTTCTATTAGATATTTCACAATGTCGAGTCTGCCATCGAAACATGCGGCTCTGAGTGGTGTAGAGTTTGTAAGCGTTGGGTGGTTTACATCCGCTCCATGGTCAATTAACAATTTGACCACACCGAAATGACCGGCTCCAGCAGCGCACCACAAAGACGTGGCTCCTTCAATTACAAAACCGTCAAATTTCACAACACCTGTTTGTTCTATATCTACCAAAAAGTTAGTCAACAACACAGCTACTACCTTTTCTTCACCATTTCTTGCGGCAATAATAAGCGGTGTTGTTTTCTGTCCATCTTCCTCGGAGTGGTGCTCTAAAACCTCTCTTACTATTTCCCTTTCAACGTTCCACAGCATGGCAAAGATGCTAATAGCCATTCCATCGCGTGCAGAAGTGAATACTTTATGTTTCAAAGTTTTTATAACTTCTGGAGTATATTCAGAGGCCATGACTTTAACCCAAAACACCGTCAACAGTTTACTTTGTACAGAATCATCCTGTTTCGGCAGCCATACTTATTCAGTTTTATTGCGCATGTCAAATCAGAGTTACTTCCCCTCTTCCACACCATAAACGAGTTCGAAGCTGAATAAGTTTTTTTTGTATTATTATTTTGTTTTACATTTCAAGAGCATGCACCAAAATGAACAGCAGTCACTGAGACTATTTTTCTTTCTTTTTTAAATAATATAATAATACGATAATACATAAAATAATGGCCGACAATGCCAAGAATAAATAGCTAGTACCATAACAAGGCTCAGTAGCAAAGATATAGACATTAATTTGATCGTACCCAGTTCGAGCGGAAGCTTTGACAAAGCACAAGTTACTAAAAAATATAAATGCATGGATGAATAAGTATACTTTCTACACGCCATGGCGTATAAATAAATGACGACAAAATCCTATTTCACATAGTTTATTGTAAGATAACTATATTGTGTCTGTAGGGGTAACATTTTATCTCCTCAGATTAATATTATACAAAGACCTATATATATATATCGTCAACTTAAACATTTTCTATATACACTGTATATGATATACCCTTTTCTCTACTTTCAGCAATTTAGAAAATTTAAATCTGGAGGTTGTCACCGATTTAGACTTACTGCTCAAAGGAAAAGAATATCTGCCAGAAGATGCAAACACAATCATTTTTAGAAGTGTGCAAAATTATTTAAAATCCAGCCAAAGGTTTCGGTAATATATGATATACATCTTTTTGAACTATTTGTAAACATTGGTATTTATTGTGATCAAATTATGCTAATTCTCAAATATATATCATGTATTGTGGAGAAGGTCTTAGTAATGTTATAATAACTTGTGCCTAATTCTTTATGCTTTTGAAACATATAAAATATGTTTAAATTAATCTAATGGAATTTTCAACCAAAAATACACAGAAAAAAATGTGTGTAATCTTTTTTATGTTAAACTAGTGACTAGAAAATCTATATTCCAGGTTTTTGTAATAATAGCAGTAAATTATGCTGACCTTTTGAGGGAGATGGATTGATATAAGCTTTAAGCTTGTTTCAAGATCCTTTTGCAAATTATGAACTGATATTTTGTATGCAATGTCTATGAATTGAATAAAATACTGTTTTGAATTAATGTTATGCCTTATTAACTGTGTAGTATCCTGTGTAGTATCCGGGGACAAATCAAACGATATCTCTACATCAAAATCACACATTGATTTTCTGGCTCGGGCCAGAGCGGGCTTGTTGAGATGAAGGTGTTTTTCCATAGTTGGTCTAAGTTAGAACATCATTGGGTGAAGCTAGGTGTTATATCAAACTATGAATTTAAAGTTGTATTTTGAAAACAATTTTAACACTTATTCTCTGCTCTATAATAACTTTAATTGATGGTCCTGTTCATTTCCGTTACACTATCTTTAATTCATTGCTAGTTCTTACACCAATGACGTCACTAGAGCCTGTCAACGGCCTGTAATATATGTACATGTATGTCATAACCATTGTTTACGTGTTAACTTGTTAGTGCATACAACATGTAATATATTATTTACATGATAAACTGGTTAAGTCTTGTTCAGAGAATGTCTACTTTCACTTTCACTTTCCTCTATATCCTTGGCTGTTTTCGTTCAGCTTGATTTCAATTTAAACGGTTAACGTTAGACTGATTAGACCAAACAATTTGTCCGTTTATGAAATTATGACGGAACTAGTGATTTTATTGTTGTTTTCAGTCGAGCGTTGACAGAGACTTTCACTGTCTGTATGAACATCTGCATGTTCTTCAGATATATAGACCTGAAATATTACATTTTAAATCTGGGAATAGTTTGTCCGCATAAAGTTAAGTACAAAATACGCAACTACGGACACGAAAGGTATATCCGATTTTCTCTACGGTCATCTATTGTAGAGTAGAGAATCGGCCGAGGTGTTCCGAGTGCTGGGTTGAAGAAGTAATACGGTAAATGATTGGCTAAAAATGTTTACACATGCGCAATTGTAGACGTATTTGTTGGCAGAGAAGAGAAACTAGTCAAGACATTGTTGTTTTGAAACGTTTTCCTCCTTCGTAGTAATATAATCTAAATAGGTTTTGTCCAAACCATCTACCAAAATGACACGTAAGTATAGATATGTTATGATTATTTCGTTGAGTGCTATTTATACTATTATAAAAATAGATTTAATCGTTCATTGTCAAAGTTTGAAGGGGAAAACAGTGGTTCATAATATAATCTGACAATATTGTCATCGTTGAATTGAAACAAATAGAATATGTGATAATTGGACATTTGTAGGCACTGGCATTGTAATATTATTTTTAGATTTTCGTGTAACGTTTGAAAAACGTAAACAGTACACTTATAAACAGCAGCTAGAATGGAACGAGTACAAGGATTACTAGTAGTTTCTGAAAGTTGTGAAATGATTGAAATATTTCCGTCCTAAAATTACTATTAGTTTCTGAAAGTTGTGAAATGCGTCACGATGCGTTTACTAGTATGGCTAGTATACGTATAGAACTACAGTACTGTTAATTATAAATCCATACATCTTTAAGGCATCTGTACAGCGTGTATAAATGGAACAGTAATAAATACATATTACCTATATATAGGTATTTCAGTATTGTTATAATTCATTTATTAATTAATTTATACTTGTTTTAAATGAAATGTTTTGCTAATCGGGAAATAAATATAAACCAAAAATGATTGCATATAGCAAGTAAAATACTGTATTCCCACATAATTTGGTATTGTGAGGTACTATTTTTTTATAATTACATGTATTCAACCAATTAGCTAATACTTAGTAGATACAAGTAGTATACCTACATTTGTACCTGTGATTAAACCATAATTCTATACATGTGTAGCAGGACTGGACTGGGTCGATCATCGGTGACCAGGTAGCTCAATTGGTAGAGCATCCGGCTAGTGTTCGGAGGTCCCGGGTTCGAACCCCGGTCTGGCCGCTACATTTTCTCCTCTCCTGTTACACATGTAAAACATTATTTTGACCCTGGATGATTTTCAAATTTCAAAGATGCAGTATTAAAAACAACTTTGCTCAAAACAAAGAAAACTATGTCAAACCACAGTATACCTTAAATTGTTTACAGTGGTCACTGCATCTGCCTCTGGTAAGGGGCATATGTTGTTTTAAATTATGGTTGGAAACTGATGCATGCAAAATCAACAATTTATTTCATAAACTGGGGCAGTCGAGGCACGGCACTAGATCTAACGATCCTCATTTATGTAAGCTAGTATCTTTCAGATGAACGAGATTCCCCTTTACCGGAAGTGGAAATCCCTTTGCTTTGACACCCGCAAAAAATGAAAGGCCCTCGTTCATTTAAACGATAATCTTCCACGTCTAGTTGAATAGAAGGGCGAGGTCTTGCTTTAAAATGATGGTAGCCTTTGATATACCTCTTCACGGCATGCACAGAGTGATTTTGGTGACTGTGCCATGCTGTTTTGATTTTCCGATTTATTCTGATTGTGTGTATTGTGCGTGTTTACAAAAAAAAAACTCTGCTGGGCATGGCAGGTTCACAAAGAGAAAGTAGACCCCAATATTAAAAGTGTTTTTTTTTTTCAAATTCCTACATAAAATCCACATTCCCTGCATACAAACAACAGATATACATCTCCTTTATACATGAAACAAATACAATTTTATAGACAGCAAGTTTAACTTTGTAGCAAACTACCTCAAACTGACCTAGCTACGTATACGTATACCCCCCCACCCCCCTCAAAGATCAATTAGACAAAAATCTTGTAAAAAAAAAGATATTTTGGTGCAATTTCACGCCATTGTATCTGTTCAAACACCACGTGCACGGCACAAGGATATTTGATCCATAGTGCCTGTCGTGTCATAAATACTGCAAAATCAGCGAAATATTAAATTGGTTCTAAATGATTGGGAAAAAGGATTTCTGCTAAGGGGAAGCAACTCTTGTACTACAGTGTGCTCTATATGAAGGGAATATAATGCACTTTAATAAATATTGATTTCTTCAATTATGATTCAGGTGGAAATCAGCGTGAAAAAGCCAGGGAGAAGAATCTTAAAAAACAACCAAAAGGTCCTGTTAAGAAGGATGAAAAAAATAAGGCTGCAAGTCTGGAATTAAGGAAAGAGAGGTACATTTTCTTGAGATTTGCTTTATATAAATTTGTACAATTAAATTAAGATTTGTTTTAGTGATTGGACATCGTTGCAAATCCATATTTGATTATTGGTTATTATCAGATTGATTTCTGATGAAGATACAATAGTGAAATAATATATATTGGACAGCAGTATAATTAATGAAGGCCTGCATGTTTGCATTGTAAAACTACAAAGAAATAGCTCTACATGTACATATTCCAACATTTACCAGGTGAAACTACACTAACAGTATTACAAACAAAATGATTATCCCTGACCACTTCCTTCTTTGTTCTTAAGGAACAAATATACTTGATATGAAATTTTCCTTTGATAAAAAGTTGGATTTTTACAAACATTTTTTGTAGTCCCACAAGTTATTTTCCACCAGATGTTATGTATTCAGATCTCATCAGTATTGTTCGGAAATCAATATTCAGAAAGTAGAAGGTCCATTATGAGAGCTTTAGCATATGACACACATCATACACTCATCACTTGCATTGTTAACTGTTTTATGAAAGCAGGCACAGGCTCCACACCTTAGGTCAGGACAACAATAATGATATCCCACTCACAATGTTACGACATGTCAAGAGCTTATGATGTAAACACGGTTGATCATGATGACATCATTGAAAGTGTAAAGTCTGTTAGTGAAACAATTGTAAGTGGAAAATTAGAGGCTGTTGTATATGTTGGTGTTAAGTCTCCTTGTGACAGGCCGCAACCTTTGCTGATTTATAGTGCTACCTCACTGAAGCATATGTATATATACAGCTGATGACACCTGGTCACATTGTACTGACAAAGGGTGAAACAGTCATCCTACGCCTAATATGCTGAACATGTGCACTAATACTATATAGGTTTCCTCTGTTTTGTATGTATATCTATGTATATATACAAATGTGTGTACCGGTACGTACGGAACACCTAATTAATATAAGTCAGCACTCAAGCGGCTTCATTCCATGAGGGATTTTGATGGAAAATTTACACAATGATAAAAGACCACAATGTCTCTGACAAGTTTAGAGTTTCAAGCTAAGGTTTATGGGTCAAGGTCACTGTTTCTTTGTTTAGTGGCCATGGGGGGCCAGTAGGGGGACATGCATTGCTTGATCAATTGCCAATATGCTTGGCAGATTAACATTGAAGCGATGATAATGTATTTTATTTTCATCTGATTTCAGAGATGCTGAAATTATGCGTCAGAAACAATTAAAAAAGGCTGCTGAAGGTGGTGCATGTGGAGGAAAATGAAAAGAAAACAGTGAAAATTAAAGCACTTATAATAATCTACGTATCGGTGAACTGTAAACTTAAATCTGTAGATATTTGTCATGGTGAAGAGGGAACTTTTTTACTCCAGAAAGAGAGGATTTTATACGTTATCTTGGTCTGGGATAACTTGGTTAATCCAGGACAATGAGGAAATTAACAAGGCTAACCTGGTTAATCCAGAACAATGAGGGAATTAACAAGGCTAACCTGGTTAATCCAGAACAATGAGGGAATTAACAAGGCTAACCTGGTTAATCCAGAACAATGAGGGAATTAACAAGCTAACCTGGTTAATCCAGGACAAACTAGGAGAAATTTATTTACCTGGGTATATAGAGTCTGGGATAAACATGTTCCATTCTTCACATTCTCATCATTAGGAGGAACAAAATGAAATGTTGATAAATAATTTGAAATATTTGGTGAAGATGTTGTTCATTCTTGGTATTAAATAAACATTTTAACTAGTAGTCTCAAACGTAAGTCAGTGACTGTTTGTTTCAAACAACATTGGGTTGAATATGTATTTCATGATACAGACAACTATTAATACTCGTTTGGATAGATTTTATGTGCCATTGGTCACCATCTATTCTATAGATAAGGTGTATTTGTGTCAGTGATGGCCTGTTAGTTAGTAGTGTTACAACCATTTCTTGATCATGGAGGCAAATCTGTATTATTGAGCAACTGCTGCTGTTTGCAAGATATTCAGAAAGACAAGAAATTTACATTGGTAATGCAAGCTTGTTTTGGAATATATATACATTGTGTATAATATTTCATGTGCTGAAATATGTACCACATACTTTAATATTTTGTTCTGGTTGAATTTAATCATGAATTCAGAATTGGTTTTTATTAAAAGATGTGAAAATATGGTATAGTAGAAAATATATGTATGTTATAATTATTACAAAAGGTAATAGCATTACCAACTATTGACAGGTCTGATCTGAGTTGGAAACTTGAAATTTCCTTTCACCAGTATATTTCGGTGATTTGTGTCTAAAAGTTTCTTTTTAATACAATTGCTAATGATTGATTTTGACCCTTTCAAAGTCCAAATTGTATAATGATGTTATTTGATGTTTGAAAAAATATATAAAATATGGATTTAATAGTAAAAAGTAACAAATTTGAAATTGAATAACATCAGGAAAATTAAAGATTATCTTCCTTGTTCTGTGTCATGACATACAGATGGCAAAGTGGTTTAGAGTCGCCTAGTACAAGTAGATTCATTTCTCTTAAGGGATACAAAGCGATAAGATATGATAATGGCCTCAAGAATTTTCAAAAAGCCTTATAATTGCAATAAACAAGAAAGATCTAATCAAGTTTTGCAATTGTAGCTATACTTTCTAAAATCAGAATCATGAAAACTGTATGAAATGGAGACAATTGCATGTATTTAGAATTTGGAACAGTTTAGTATGTGTATTGGGTTACATCTAAATGTCCCATAATAAATATAAAAAATGGAGTTGATAAGAAAAAGATGGTTGTAAAGAATGTATCTATGCATGTTTAAATCTACATATTTACACATGAATGTACCTTAAATCTATTGGCATTATCCATCTCCAAAATCAACCATGATCAATGTACTGTATTTGATTTATATACTAGCATTGGAGGCTATTTTCATTTCTTATTATAAATGTATCTGCTTCTTTGTCTATTTACTTTTTATTGGAGCTAAATGACAGTTATATGTAGTGATCTAGTAACTTTTGTACAGTTTATATGTTTAAATTATCTTCTTTTTTTTTGGAAAGAATTTCAATCCATTCGGATGTTTGTCTTGATGCAAATACAAATGTACATGGATAATAGATTGTCATGTCTAATCGAAATTGTCAATGAATAAAACATGCTTTTGCAAAAAAAAAAAATGTTTTTTTTTCTTTTAGCACATCATCATATGGCCTGGTTGGCTGTTCAATGACAAATATCCCATTGTCCTTGGTCCATCATCTGTTGTCCATCTCTGTAAACAATTTCTTGAGATGAACTTCATGAATGAATGTATGAATGTATCTCATACTTGTTGGTTCCCCCAACATCCCATCCCATCATGGGTCAAAGTATGTCGCTGACCTATATCAAAAATGAATTTTAGTTCACACTTACCTATATTCAGACATTTGACAACTTTGTCAGGGCTGTAGTATGTACATATGTATCTTTGCATTCTTGGCTTTAATTTCGAAATTTTTTAATTCACATCCATGCTATTTGCCAAATCATGTATTTCTTAGGCCATAAGGAATTTAGGAAAAGTTATTGTTTTGCACATTATATTTTATCCTGACCAACATGTTAGCCTTTCATGCAACAAGTTATATAATAAGGGCAGATATCAATCTAGATTTTGCCTATCGCTGACGTAAAATCAATAAAAAAAATAGCATTTGACTTTTAAGTGGGTCAAGATAATTTGAATACTATTACCATTAAACTCAAACTATAAGGGAACCTTGCTCTAGTACTTGTAGATCATAAGAACAAGTGACCCTGAAAGTTGGTCAAAGTAGTTTATTTTAAACAATCTTTGTATCATTTTAGTTATCATGTGGGTGTCTGTCGGTAATTTGTTATATATTAACTATGTCATTCAAATTCATGCTAAATAAATTTATATATATTGATTTTAAGTTATATCTCAATAATTATTTTAAATATTGAGTAGGCACTGTACATCAAATGCATAAAGAGCTGTAGCTCTGATAATAATGGTTTACTGATGAAGTTTGAATATGTCTTAAGATACTGATCATGAGCATACACTGTTTGGAGACATACAATGTATTAAGATTTCAAATAAAATTTACAAAGAATATAGTTTAAATCATTTTATTTCCATAAAGGTTGATGACACGACATCAGTGATCACAGTACATACTATATATATAATGTGAGGGAAAGCTTTAACACTGTTAGCTTTACTCATTGTCATCAAAAACTGTTTAAACAGACAATCATGTCTTTCAAGTTTAACATCCAAAATGAATATGCTGAAAAGATTCATAATTAGCACTTTCTCATAATAGCACATATTAGCTTTGAACAACATCTAATTCTTGCAAGAAAAGTATTTCCCCATTCAAACTTTCTTTCAGTATGTTCAAATGTACACTGAACATTTAGGATCAAATAATTTTCCCTCTATTTGACACATACACTTACTTATTTTCAGAATATATTTCCTTCTGGAAATTTAAGTTTAGCATGTTAAATATATCCCATTTTGTTCTGAAGGAAGTGTTAACCCTATAATTATATTCTCCTAAATCCTTAATACAAGTCCAAGGAATCTCCAGTCACGGATCACATAAAATATTTATACATTATGGACCCATACATCAAAACATGTTCAAAGTCATTCTCCATCTATTATTAATTCACAAATTATTTCTCTTTCTTCTTCTCTGCTTCTTCCTTAGCTTCCTCCTCTTCATGTTTCTTTATATGTTCTGTCACTTCTTCAGCTGGTAGGATTCTAATCACTGTTTTGTCATTTTCTCGTGTTAATGTTGCTATTTCAACTACAAAATAATGAAATGGAAATGTTACAAACTGAAACTTGATATTCTGACAATGGGTTATGCTGATAAAGTTCAAAATTTTAAAATATATACACGTATTTCAATCATATCTAAAAATACAAATATTTTTATAAATGATTGTTAACTAAAAAGTTACCAAGATGCTCAAGTCTTGCTTTAAATTCAAAAAGTACATCCAGGTGAATTTCTTTGAATATATCTAAAACTACCAACATTTACTTTTCATAAATGATTATGCATCACTTTTAAAATTGTCATCATCTGCCAAGAATTGCGGTCTTATAACTTTATGTTATTAAGACGTCACAGTCAATTATCCTATGTGATGTCAACAGTTCTGAGAGTAGTTCAAATAAACATGTCAAGCAAATAACCAGTCTTTTTCGTGGTCTCTTACAACACAACATTTAGAAGACGACCCTACCCAAATGAAACCACTTTAATGAGGATGGAGAGGTGGAGGATGCTTCCCACAATCAACTAGTTGACGGATGTTCAAGGAAACAAGAACTGATCGAACAATTCTTGCAGCGATGAAGGCATGACTATGTCGCATCATTACGCAAGAAAATCCCAAGAAATATGGACACAATACACAAACAGTCAAAGAGGGAGACATTCAAATCCACGATGATACCTCAGGAACATGTAGATGGAAAATAGCTATTATCAAACAATTAATAAGAGGAAAGGATGGATGTATCAGATCAGCAAAGGTCAAGACTACATCAGGGATTACAAATCAACCGATTGTGAAACTACCAACTGGAGGTAAACAGCGATGACGAAAAGGAACACAGGATTCAGAGGATAGCAAAGATAGCAGCTGGTGAACGAATCAAACAATGGACACAGTCAAAATGATTTATTGATATACAATCATATAACAATTTAAATCTTAATTTATGGTAAAAGTCAACGCAAAGTACACCAAAGTAATTTATATGTAAATTGGACATTGTTTCATGAATTCTTTTGTAACCATTTTACAATATTCTTATTTCTATGCATATAAACTTTCTGCTGCCCTGAGAATATCAAGAATTACGGTCCTATACCTTAACGTTACTATGACGTCATAGACAATTGTCCTACATGACGTCATCAATTCTGAGAGTAGTTCAAATAAACATGTCAAGCGGATAACCTGTCTTTTCCCCCATCTCTTACAACACAAAATCATCACTATGTACATTTGTATAATATTTTGATGTACTGCAGCAACACCAAATATAATCATCATCTTTTGGATATACTGTTACCCTTAATCCTACGATTACCAGGTATAACCTTTTGATGTCCTTCAATGGCACCAACATTTTATGATTTATTGTTTTCTAATTAAATTTATCTGACTTGTCTCTAAAATTCTGATTTCTACCTTTTTCTGCTGTCAGTTTGGTCATGTCCAGGGTTTTACTCAACACCTTTACAGCAAGCATTAGTCCATCTTTCATGGTCATTTCTCCTTCCTTGTACTCCTGTTTCAGCATGGACACAGCATTCTGATACACAAAAATCCAAGATATTGCTATATAAGTAAATGCTCACTCTATTAACATACTGATACATTTAATAGTTAATATGTTTAAATTGTTGGATATCTTTTAAAGAATCAAAACGTAGTTTAATATATAATCAGGACACTCGGGATACTAGAGACAAATACATAAATTGATTATACATGACTATATCTAATATACTGTATACCTGGTATTTTTCGCCCCAGGTTATTTTCGCCCTTGAGCAACACAAAAGATATTCGCCCCGTTTTAATTTCGCCCTAAACTACTTTTAAGAAATGTCTTTTCCTCGTTCACAATCGGAAAATTCTGTTCAGAATTCTCGATACAATTGCACTCGGAACACTCGGGATTTATCGAGTTCCCCTATTTTCTTTTCTTTGCATATCGCGCTGAGGTGTGATATGTAATCAGGTGTGAAATATACAATGTTTACCTGTGTTCAGATTTACTTTTAGCCTATATTGATTCAAATAGTATCAGGTATGCATGGTTGATTTTAAGCAAACACGATGAGTGGTAAGTTCACCGTGCCGTAACTAATTAGAAGTCTACTGACCAGTGTTTTCTTTTGTTCATTTGTCAACGATGGAAGCCACAAGCGACAATGAGCTCATAAAATCAGTCTTCACAATGACAAGAATTTGATGCTATTTTGTGTGCATCATTTTAAAAAATGATTGGCTTTTAAAAGTTACTTATTATTTATAGTTTTTTTTTAATCAAATATACTAAACCTAGTATGCTGTCTTAGCCCATATTCTCGAGTTAACTCCACGTGATAATTTACTAGGCCTATATATAGATCTAGATTTTATTTCACATGCACAGATTGGAATAAAACAATTAAATATTTTATAAATTTAGTGTAAATATATAACACATGTTGCTTGTAATTGTATAGGATAAAACACACTTCAAAAAGTATGAGGGTAAGTTTTGGATCCGACTACAATTAGCCTATGTACTATAACTTGTAAATCCTGCAATTGAGATTGAAATTTTCGCCGTCATCTTAAATTTGCCCTATCATCAAAGGACGAAAATTAAACGTGGGCGAAAATTACCAGGTATACAGTATTATCACTCTTTACTAGATTAAACTGATACCTGAACAATAGCCCATCAAAATTTATTTATACAAACAAATGAGACTCCTTTTAAATCCTTTTTAACTGTATAGCCCACAGCAATATACAGGAAATTAGAGTGGGTGTACTTCAAAACTTCAAAGCACAAAATGATTTAAACTGTTCATACAAAAGTGCATCCTGATCAAATACTCACTGCACTGTTGTTACCGATACAGGTAGCCTTCCAGCCTCCGTAGTTACCACTAGGGTCACTCTGATACAGCTGGAATCCATAGTGTTTGTCCCAGCCCATGTACAGGATAGACACTCCAAACGGTCGTTTACCTGTTGTTTGAAGCATGCAAATATGTTATTAAAGAAACTTATCAGAGAAGTATCTGTAGGGGAAAGAGGAGTTTGGGAAGATAGAGTACGTAACAAGGTTGTGCATGAATTAGCTGAAATTTGGAATCCGTTTTTAAATAGAAGCCAGGTTAAAGGTCAGAGGCAAGATCAGCAGGTGCACAAATGTAATACAAATGGAAAAGTCTTGTCACAAGGACTAGGCATCAAATACCTAAGCTGTAGCCTCATTAGTATTGACATCACGGTTTTTTAATAACTTTGAGCAAGCTGTTTACAGACACTGACGTCAGCTCTGGAGGTATAGCAATTGCTCCCCTGAACTTCATCTTGGCCAGCTAAAAATAGTATCACAAATTGTTTTCTCTGACCTTCCTAAGTACAAGTACAAAAATGCTACTCTCATATCTAGCTGATATATTATAGCTGTTAAAAAGATTCTTAATGTGTACATGTACATCATTTGATCCCTACCTCCGAATTGTGTGTAGGCCTGTTTCAAATCACACAGAGAACTAACCAGCTGTTCACAAGGCATAGGCTCCTGGTAAGCTATCATATATCTGAAAAGAGCAAGGTTAAATAATTGGTATATTGTATTCACCTCAGAATACCCAGGTTGTCATTAAGTTCATCTAATATAAATGGATAATATAATATTACAAACACAAATTAATAAATTCATAGAAAGAAATAAACCTTTAATAGAATAACTTCAAATAATGTTTTACAATAGTTTAACACTTCTCTGAAAGTTCAATCTTCAGAACCCCTTGGACAACGTTTTTGGCAGAAAGTTTGCTGCACAAAGTTATGGATAGAAGGCAGGCATAGGGTAATTGTCATCAATTACAATTTTTGAAGTAATACCTGGTAAACCATTATAGTAATTGAATACTTCTTCAATAATTTCAATCGTAATTTACTAGTGAAAACTCATTGTAATTTCATGTACCAGTAATTGTAATTATATTTCGATTAGATTTCAATTACATTATATTTTTTTTTTTCTGCATAAAAAAAAAATTGATGTTGATGGAATGATGAGTGTAATTCCCTGATGATATATTCTGTAGTCAGTACTATAAATGAGGAGTTGTCTCCATTGTCTTAGTCTTCACTTAGGGTATACCTGCCTGTACAGGTGTTTACCTTACCCAGTAAGGTGATCTGACATGCAAGTGTGATCCCATGGCACACTTAAATGTCATATTAGGTGATGGTTTGTTTTTCTTTAACGTCCTATTAACAGTCAGGGACATTTAAGGATGTGCCAGATTTTGGAGGTGGAGGAAAGCCGTAGTACCCGGAGAAAAAACACCGGCCTAGTCAGTAAGTAGGTTTCGAACTCACAACCCAGAGTCTGAGAGATGAAGGGCTAGTGACAAAGTATCAGGACACCTTAACCACTCGGCCATCGCAGCCCCCATATTAGGTGAACCAGCTGGTAGACCAAATACTGATATAACATAGAACTTTTTAATGAACACTACATGTGCTTGTAAAATGGGTTGTATTCAGTTTGTGTCAGGCCTCCGTAGTGTTAAGTTCACACCTGTTTGGATCATACAATACATTTGTAAATTAATAAAAAAATGATAGGATGGAAGGAGCCCCAGCATAACAATTACTTAGTATTGCAGGAAAGTTTTGCAGGCCCAATAGATGTAGGCTTAATGACAAGCTTTTCAAAAGTTGATGATAAATTGTAATGCATCAATATTATCAGGTACATAGCACGTATTACAATAACTTATCCTTGTTCTGTGCAACAGATTTAATCTGATAATTGCCAATAATTTTTGAGAAATAATAAATGTTTGTAATAAACCCAATGTTATATGCTATCTGTTTACAAGATCATGTTAAATTTGAAAGATAAAAATCATGTACATGTAATTGAAAAATAATTGATTCTAATCGCAATTACTATATGTAACTGTACTTAGTTACAAGCTTATACCTAGTATATGTTAAGTAATCAATTTAAGGTAATTAACCAAAGTAACTGATTACTAATTAATTACATTAGGAGTAAATGTGCCAATGTCGGAATTAAAAGGTTTTCTCAAAGATCTCCTGGACAATGTTTTAGTATAACATTTTGATTAGTTAATTAATATGGATTAAGTTTTCCCTGTATTTTCAACTGAAGATGACATGCCCAATTTTACTTACACAGATGTGCAAATCACACATCAACATGGGGTTTTATGGTAGTATTTATTTAGCAGCTTGTGGACTCTCTGTGCCTTACAGACATATTATAATATAATAATACTGTAAATAAATAAAAAAAAACTACTTGTCAAAAAAACAATATATAATATGGTAGGTATACATGTAACTGTAAACAGTTTTCAGTCAAAGAGTGTACATATACCTTTGGGCGGATAATCTTAACTCATTTGTCAACACATTTGCATCTGATGTGATTCCAGCAACACTGCAAGCCATATCACTGAAAGTAGAATAGAAATTAAACTTACACAAACAATCATTGTTAGCATGTAACAATTTAAGATTCATTTAATTTAGTATATAAAAAGATTACAAAATTATATTATTTAATGTTTGACTGGCACTATATTGTACCTTTAGTATCCAACATAATGAAATATCACATCATTAAAATGTACAAATTCAACTTTTAGGATAAGAATCATACATTTTAAAATAAATCAAACATTAAAATTTATCGAAGACATTGTTTTCTACATACAACATTAAAGTAAAATTTTATAAATTGAAAGGCAGTATCCCAACTTACTCGTGAAGTTTGTATATTTTTTCGGAATAAGACACCTCATCTAGAAGTTTATTTGTGTTTCGTCGCTCTGCTGCCAGTATAACACAGTCGTTTGTCTGGATCCCGAGACAGGTACCAGCATGACCTATGGCTTCCATTGCATACTCCACCTGGTACAATCTCCCTATAACACAAAATGATATTTACTTCATTATGTTAATTGTCAAGAGTTTTGCAAAGTGACAAGCAAAAAAAACCCCTTTATTCATGAATTATAGTAATGAGCCATGATATATGAAGTATTTGTGAAATAATTTATGGAATGCTTTCAGCCTTTCAGTCATATTTCATACATTTCTATTAATTAGCTTATATTAGGATTCAGGGGTGTACACTACAATTCTGAAAATTTTCCACTAACCCAGAGGCTATTAGCTACAGCCTAGTTTTTCCACTAGCCCAGATTAGAATTCTACTAGCCCCTTTAGCCATTTTTCAGTACATGTATTTTGACAGTTACTAAAATGTCTTTTGTCTGGTATATGTTCTGGTGTTGAGGCCAATGACATGAAACTTGCACTGACCAGAACATTTCAGTTTTATGATATATATCTAGAATTCTTTGTACATAAAATCATTCTTGGCAACTTAACTCACCTTCCGGAGAAAAGATTGTTGTTCTTGAATCATACCTTCGAGACTGAAAAGAAAGCCAACAATTAATGATTAATTTGTTACCTTATGCTTTAATTATAATGGGATATTTAAATGAATAATATTTATTGCTTTCTTGTTAAGTTATTCCAAGGGAACAACAAAAAATAATTAAAACTGTTGGGCTATATACACCTCCCTTCCAGAGTTTGACATTTCGACCTATTTTAAGTTTCCTCCATCGATCACCTCCTTGTAATTAGTATCAATCATCCTCCAGGACCCAGGGCATCAACTGCAAGTTAACCCTTGATTTTTTTAGCCATTTCAGAAGTCAAATCACTATTTCTCGGAAATCTGAAGGGTCAAACAGTCAAATAGACATATATGTTCCTTCAATCCTAAGGGCGAGATATATGAATATGGCAGTCAACAACATATTCTCAAGGGTCTACTGGATGCCCTGTGCCTTTAGCATCACTTATCAGGAGTTTATTATTCGTCCTATGACGGATAAAACACCTTTTATCTTTTAACTAATATTTTGATGCTAAATACAAGATATCTAGCAAGATCACATAGCTATATAGCTACTAGCCCGAGTTTTCTCTGGCCCTGTCACCATGTCTGGTGTAGGGCCAGAGCGCACTACTATATGAAAACGTGGAATTATCCGACACCGTTTGGTGTCGCTAAGAATTTGATGCAAAAACAATAAAATCGGGTGTGACATAACACCTACCTTACATATATGTAGCTACCAACCACTTTCTCATCATGATCACGTTTTACAATTAAGAATCTTACTATATGTTCCCTTCGTCCACCCCCCTCGTCTAAAATCATGCATACAATGAGATGACGATACTTCATGCAGTCTAATTTAGTAAATGAAACGTAATTTTCGAGAAAACATTCATCAGAAATTTAAGAATGACAAAGCCGGTTTGAATTAGCTCAACATGGCTATCATGTAAAGCGGAAAAAGTACTGGCAATATATATAATTCTGGTTGAGAAATGATAAAACATTCCAAAGAGTTTGAAAAATATAGCTACACAGATACAGTATCACCATATCTGGTGCCGAAAACTTAAAATATATTCAGCATGAGATAGCAAGCTTTAGCAACCTACCATGTTGGATTCTGTATGCAGAGCTAGACGATTTCCGAAACTATTATTTTCGTATCTTGAAGCGCTGAAGTAAAAAGTGGCGCGAAAATACAAAGTTCCAAAAGGTACCAATGTTTACGTCTTAAAGAAAATATCAAAATTATTGTTAAAAGAGACATCACAATCCATTATTAAAATCATATATCAAAATCAGTTGTTATAATGATATCACAATCCATCATTATAATGATATCAAAATCAGTTGTTATAATGATATCACAATCCATTATTATAATGATATCAAAATCAGTTGTTATAATGACATCACAATCCATTATTATAATGATATCAAAATCAGTTGTTATAATGACATCACAATCCATTATTATAATGATATCGCAATCCATTATCATAATGATGTCACCATCTGTTATTATAATGATATCACAATAAATTATCATAATGATGTCACAATCCATTAGTATAATGATGTCACAATCCATTAGTATAATGATGTCACAATCCATTAGTATAATGATACCACAATCCGTAAGTATAAAGATGTCACAATCCATTAGTATAATGATGTCACAATCCATTAGTATAATGATGTCACAATCCGTTGTTATAAAGATATCACAATAAATTATCATAATGATATCACAATAAATTATCATAATGATATCACAATCCATTATTATAATGATATCACAATAAATTATCATAATGATATCACAATCCATTATTATATTGATATCGCTTAATCGTTTCAGTACTTACATAAACAATCCATTTAAGTGATTTCCCTAATTATTTTAGTGATATCGTATGTTAATTGGATTTCAATCGTGCCCATTACATGGTGGTTTTATATAGGTCTAATAAAATATGGTATTTAAAAATATTTCAGGAACTTTTATTCAAGAGACTTTTATCCGGGTTTAACCAGAGTTGTTTGTTTGTGAACTAAGGACGGACATGGTAGGTTTATGTTGTTTTCAGATGAGCCTTGACAAAGATTTCCAAGGCCTGTGTTATCAGCTGCATATTGCATCTATAACAATAGGTCCACATTCACATTAAAATGTGGATCTATAAGAATCCATTAGAGTGTATAAAGTCACTAACTAATGAAGGGTTACAACATCAAAATTTGGTAAAAAGCATTCAAAATTCACACACTAACCACAAAAGGTCCAATGACATGATTTTATCGGATTTTTTTTAATGGCTGGCCTTAATTCATGATCTTCATTTCAGTATGATACTGATCTATAAGGATCCTGTGTGAATTGTGTATTTAGTCATTCTAAGATTTTAACTTATTGAATTAGTGATCTTGAAAATGGACCAGGGTAAAATTTGTTTTAACAAACTTGACTGCCGTCTGGGGATATTGGCAACATTTTCATTTCCTATTGAAAATAATCTCTAAAAGTGAATTTGTCCCCTCGCCAGGGGCCAAAGGGAAGACTCCAGATACTTTGCTTAAACAACTTTAATTGGACAATAATCACAGACATCCCAACCAATACCATTCACCTGCAAGTTTTTATTCAGAAATCTAAAAAAAACAAAAACAAAAACAAAAAAAACCTGTTGCATTCATTGAACATTTAAGCTCTAAAACAGGTATGGGCCTGTTACCATAATATAAACTGACAAAAGCATGTACATGTAATTCACAAATTATGTATCCCCTTTTGTGAATGAAAGTACACGTAGAAGAATGACAGCAAGGTTCATTTCCTATACAAACTAGTGTATAGTGTATTTTTCTATTTCCATCTTTATGGAACTATGGAACACAGACTTCTAGACAAATTTTAAACCTACCAAGTCACCCCCAGACAATACCCTTTATAATACATTTCTGGCATTTATAGAACTTAAGAAGAAATAAAGTGAAATGTTATCCTTTTTTTTGTCCAAAGCAAATAATTATACATCAATTGTCTGACTGAGAGGCGGCCCAATAGGTTTGGATGAAAACTTCAACCCCAGATTGAATATCCTTTCTTTTCAGTAATTGGTACATGTCAAACATTACAAACCCTGGAATATTAATACTCCAGAACAAATGATTTAAGATGTAAGCAAATTGACATCTGTGACATTAAAATTCCATCAAGGTCATTCATTTAAACAAACCTATGAAGCCATTTGCACCAATGTAACTTGGAAAGTAGAGCCCTTCATTGCAACATTTTTCAAACAGACAACAATGACTGTAGGCCCCTAAAACAAGAGGTCCATGGCCCTTAACGGTCACCCAATTTTTAAGTCTCTATATATTTCGGCAGATTTGATTCCTGTGATTTGAATTTGAGGTCAATGCCCCAGCATGCTAAAGGCCCAAAATCAGGTCCCTGGGCTTTTGCTTAGCGATTTTGTTTAAATATTTTAGCATATTTGACCCATGGGACCTTGAATGAAGGTCAAGGTAATTCATTTGAACAATCTTGTTAGCCCTTCACCCTTGTATGTTAGAGGTGCAATAACAAGTCTCTGGACCTCTTGTTTAGTGTGAAGCCCTTTACCCCAGCATGCTATAGACCCAATATCAGGTCTCTGGGCCTCTTGGTTAGTGTGAAGCCCTTTACCCCAGCATGCTATAGGCCCAATATCAGGTCTCTGGGCCTCTTCCTTAAAGAGAAGAATTTTTTTAAAATTTCAGCTTATATGACCCCTGTGATCTTGAATTGAGGTCAAGGTCATTCATTTGAACAATCTTTATAGCCCCTCACCAAAGCACGCTATATGCACAATTTCAAGTCTCTAGGCCTCTGGGTTATCGAGAAGAATTTGAAAATTTTAATTGTTGGCTTAATTTTTTAATGCCCTGTGGAATATGTGATCCAAAGAAAAAACAATTACTTTCAATTCTGGAAGACTTGAATTTTATTCCACATTTCACAGTGTTTTAGCATCACAAGAGTGAAACTTACACATTAATAACAGTTTTCAGATTCAATAAACAAGGTTTAGTGTAAAATATAGCTACATGTAGCACATTAGCTTAAGTCTGTATATATAACTCATATAGTGTAAATATTAGATCAATACTGAGACATATATAGGTCTTGACGTACATATTTGAAGCATTTCGAAAGTTCAGCAGTCATAACGATAGGCCTTATTTTTGATTGTAGTACAATTAATGTCTGTCAAATCAAGCTGTTACCATAATACTGAGATATATATGTCTTGATGTACATGTATTTGAAAATCTTAAACAAGCGGTTACATAATATCTTGTGTCCATGTAAAATACGTAACAAAGCAAGGTCAAAATATAAAAGTTTCCATCTTTATGAATAAAGATACATTAATGTATCACCATGTAAACTTATTATATCAGGTATTGAAAGATTGTTACATTTTATAGAATACATGTAAACAAATTTCCAGTGTATAAATATAATCAAATTATATTAAATATGAATTATATATTTCAAAAAAAGAGTTGACTATATTTGAACATTCATGTTTCCACTGTTAGATATACAAATGTAAAATTATTTGATACAAAGTTTTCTAAAAATGTGTAATGTACCAATTTATATACGAATGTAGGTATGTGCATGTTTTATAAATAGAAATTGTATATCTTCATTGTAACAGGAACTTTTCAAAGAATTTATCTTTTGAAAATATTTCTTTTATGTTCTTCAAAGAAAATAGCACCACTAACATTTAAATGTAGGTAATTAAGTACCAAGAATATAGTAAATGTCCTGACAAATGCACTAACTACTTGTAATTAACTCTATCAAAACTGTCCTGAAGAACGCACTTACTGGTACTTAGCACTATCAAAAACGTCGTGATGAATGCACTTATTTTTTATTAGCACTATCAAAAATGTTGTGATGAAATACACTTACTAGTAATTAGCACTATCAAAAACGTCCTGACAAATGCACTTGTATTGTCATATGTTATGGTTATCATTGATATCACACAAGGTATATTGTATACAGATTCTCTCACGCATTGATACATACAGGTATTTTCTTATCTATGGTTTTTGAGCGGTCAGGCAGCAGTTGTGTCTATATCATGCTAAATGTGAATGGAGATAAGTACAATATTATACAACAAGGGCCCGTTGGAGGGCCACAACATACGCCCGCCACAATATTTGACACTTGGAAGTGGGTAGTTTCACAGGTTGTAATATGCTTTAAAAAGAAATATCATTGTTGGGAAGTTGGAAGGAGATATTGATACACATAATGGTGTGTAGTTGAAACCAAAGGGCAACTTTAAATGACGAGATGTATATATGTTGCAAATATGGGAAACCTTGGTTTAGACACAACACAAAAATTTGTTCACATGTTTATATACAGAATATATACATTAAAAGAACCTCTTTGCAAAGAATCAGCTTCCTAATACCATTATTAAGTGAATGTTGAGCAATTACAAAATCATCAAAGGGGAATAACCCTGCAAATACAGGGGTAAGGGGCATGATTTTGGTATGCGACACTCCGGCTCATCAAGATGTATATTTGTGTCAAGTATGGAGAGCCTGGGTTGAGTAGTATTGGAGTTATGGTCTGGACAAGTAAAATCATCAAAGGGGAATAACTCCACAAATACGGGGGTAAGGGGCATGATTTTGGTATGCGACACTCCGGCTCATCAAGATGTATATTTGTGTCAAGTATGGAGAGCCTGGGTCGAGTAGTATTGGAGTTATGGTCTGGACAAGTAAAATCATCAAAGGGGAATAACTCCACAAATACGGGAGTAAGGGGCATGATTTTGGTATGCGACACTCTGGCTCATCAAGATGTATATTTGTGTCAAGTATGGAGAGCTTGGGTCAAGTAGTACTGGAGATATGGTCCGGACACCATATGTGCCCGAAGTTAAATCATCAAAGGGGAATAACTCCACAAATAAGGGGGTAAGGGGCATGATTTTGGTATGCGACACTCCGGCTCATCAAGCTGTATATTTGTGTCAATATGGAGAGCCTGGGTCGAGTAGTATTGGAGTTTTGGTCTGGACACCATATGTGCCTGCCCGTCCGCCCGAACGCCCGCCAACATGATTACATAATACGTATAAAAAGGATTTAATACATTCAGTTAGCTTATCTAATACATTGAGATATCTTGCTTAATACATTGACATATCTTATCTAATACATTGATATCTTTTTAATCTAATACATGTGTTTTGATAAAGGGGCGGATTGCCTTGAAAATTTAACAAGCCTCATTGTCCACACTGTTTGAATTACTTCTTTGCCCCATATAATCATTACAAGTAATTCGTATCCTCCATAGATTTATGTGAGGATCCAGTGTTATCTGACCCTTATCTAATACATTGATATATCTAATTTAATACATTGAGATATCTTATCTAATACATTGAGATATCTTATCTAATACATTGATATATCTTATCTAATACATTGATATATCTTATCTAATACATTGATATATCTTATCTAATACATTGAGATATCTTATCTAATACATTGATATATCTAATTTAATACATTGATATATCTAATTTAATACATTGAGATATCTTATCTAATACATTGATATATCTTATCTAATACATTGATATATCTTATCTAATACATTGATATATCTTATCTAATACATTGATATATCTTATCTAATACATTGACATATCTATCTAATACATTGACATATCTTATCTAATACATTGAGATATCTTATCTAATACATTGATATATCTAATTTAATACATTGATATATCTAATTTAATACATTGATATATCTAATTTAATACATTGAGATATCTTATCTAATACATTGATATATCTTATCTAATACATTGATATATCTTTCTAAATATACTGAGATATCTTGCTTTCTAAATTGAGATATCTAATTTAATACATTGAGACATCTAATTTAATACATTGAGACATCTAATTTAATACATTGAGATATCTAATTTAATACAAATGTACATTGAGATATCTTACTTAATTAATACATTAATATATCTTATTTAATACATCACACTATCATATTTAAAACATAGAGATATCTTACTTAATACAATGATATATCTTATTGAATACATTGATCTTTCTAATACACAGTGATATCTATGGTGTTACTTTATAAAAGTACTTGTTTTAATTTCAAGGTGCTGGTATGGAATCCTGGAAACCTAGATTCCGGGACCCTGACACACGTGCGGAACCATAGTTTGGGCCAGCTTCAGATAAATACAGCGAGCTTGGCCGATGGGGATATCTTGTTCGGTTCCTCTTTCGACCAATAACTTTAAATCCCAAAATAATAAAGCCTACGAATAAACAGATTAACACAGTACCTATTAAACAAGAAATCAAAATGGTCATCTGGAGGCGGGTGAGTTCAGATACCTCTTCTCTGTGAGGGGTGCATGTGGTAATCTGTTGATTGTAGTTTTTTGTGTCCACCTCTTTTTCCTCCTCCTCCTCTTCTTCCTCCTCATCATAAAACACACCTTCTGAAGGCAAAAGAAATGCAACAATAAAATTCTGCCATGATACTAGGTTATATATGAAGACTTGCCTCCTTATTTGGAAGGAAGACTTTCAATTTTGAACGTTACATCAAAAACACTCCAACCTAATGACAAGATTTGAAAAAAAACATCCATGTTATTTTAAGACACAGCTAGGTCTCTCCAAAACAGATACATATATGTCAATATATGTATATGGTATATGTCAAAACAATTTTTTGGTGGTTTAAAATTTCTAACACTCAGAATTTAAGCATGGCATTTATGGGTATGCATAATCTTTTTCAAAGAAATCATGTGAACTTTTTACAACAGAGTTAAAAACCCTTAAGAGTGCAGTTGTGAGAAGATTTTTCAATGGTCTGGGATAAGGCCTTTTTGCCTCCATTTCAGATGAAAATTGGTGGATTAAGAAAGAACATTTTGAGGAATAAAATGAATTTGGTGTTAGATATGAATATGAATGAGTCTGTAATCAGTCCCAAAAACCCATGAAAAAAACTATTTTCTCTCAATAAAATTTTCCAGTAAAATATATGACCCAATTTGGTCAGAAATATCCTTGGGGTAAGGGGAATAGATTTTCCATAAATTGTGACTGACCCCCAAGGGGCCAGAGGGGCAGGGCTTATAGGGGAAATAGGGGTTATTTTTTTTAAATCGCTACTAGTCATAAAATACTGAATTGATTTTAACCAAATATGGTCAGACAATTAATATCCTTGCAACAGATTTTGCATAAATGACTCTGATCCCCCAGAGGGGCAGGGCCTTATAGGGGAAATGGAGGTAAATCCTTTAAATTCCTGCTAGTCCTAAATGACAAAATGGATTTTGATGAAACTTAGTCTGAAGCATCATTTGGCTAAGGAGAACTTATGTTGCATAAAAAGAGGGATATGGGACCCTTGAGGCTGGAGATAGGAGCCTTATTGGGGAGATGTTGCAAAATAGAGAAAAAAAACAAAAAAACAAAAACAAACAAACTTTAAACCATAGTTGGAAGATGCACCAAAAAAGGTAAACAAATAATTGTAATCTAACTTTTTATATTTTGTCATGATAACTGAAATATCCAGTTGAGCGATGCAGGCACGCTGTGCCTCTTGTTTTCAGTGTTTGTAATATAAACTTAAAATTATAACTGTTCACCTTGAAATTCCTCTTTACTAATTACATTTATTCTTCCTCTTGCTCCCTTGAACCAAAGGCAGTGATAGGAACCAAATGTGTTGATGCAGACACTTGTACCAAGGAGACCTCCACAAACATTGTCTCCTTCACACTCATTGTAGTCTACAAAAATAACAAAAGAACAGGCGCTTGGATATGTTACTGTCTCTCATCCAACAGATATACTTCACAGGCAATTCACTCAGTTATACTTTCACAAACTTGTATTTTGATTGTGGTTCTGATGTCAAGTTACCACCAGAAAGTTGTAAATTTGCCATTCAAAATCTATAAAAAAAGAGGACAAAATAATAACGAAGTACATACAAAATATTAACATAGTACATACGGAATAATTAATAAGTACATATTTGCATACAAAACATCACTTACACCCAAAAAACAAGATTAAAAAATCCTGCCTTCCCTACCGTCACATGACCTGTATCCTAACAATAACGCAACTGCATGATCTCCCTTATTAGAGACCATTGAAAAAAGTATAGGAAGATACATGAAACCACACTTGTGCTCAAATACACATTTTTGTACTCAGGTTCAAATACTTTTAGTCAAAAGTCTGATATCTGAATCAATATTTTTCAATGATTTGAAGGAATTTGGAAAGACTACAAGTGAAATGTTATTTTCAATGCTGATGTTTTTCTCTTTTGAACTATTTCATGATGAGTTTAAAGGAAAGTTTTCAGAGCATGAGAATGGTTCCATTAATACTGGCCCAGGTGTTCCTCAAGGGAAGCATGCTTCATTAACGACATGCTACATGTAACTCTAGGCAAAAAGTGACAACAGAACCAACGGCTAATTATCTCATGATTTGTGATCTCAGAATGAGCAGGTTACAAGTTCCTATATGCAACACACTGACTTTGCTTTGATTCAGCTTATCCAAATCCATGGCACCTTGGCAAATGCTCCATGAATTTTTTTTTCCAGATAGAACAGTTGTTAGATACATATGTAAAGGTGTATTTTGCATTGCTATGTTACAAAATTTCAATCTAAGCCAGATAACTCATCAATAGTATAAGTAACATCTAGGAGTCAACATATTCATTTAGCTCTCACTTCCAATGAGATGTATGATATAATAAAATCAAAGCCTGTGGCCACCATCCTGTATATAAAACAAGAAGACTACTGTGGAAAAGTGCACACTTTTGTTAGCAGTTTGACCCTTCGACGTGAGTACATCAAACACGTCTCCTGGTCATCACACTGCGTCTCCTGGTCATCACACTGCGTCTCCTGGTCATCACACTTACATGAACTCCGCTGTACTCATCAAAAGAGAACCATTAGCTTAATGATTGGTTAGTATTTTATTTAACACCAATCAAAATAGCTTGTCATGTGCCTTCAACATGGCCATAACAAATATCAGGGAGGCAAGAGCAAAATTGAATGGGGATGAGAATTCAAATATAAACAATTACCTGAACAAGTGTGACCATCATCATTGAGGGTAAATCCCGTCTTGCATGTGCACTGGTAAAAACCATCTACATTGGTACAGACTTGGTCACAAGGGCCAAAATCATTACACTCGTCAATGTCTAAACAGGTGAGTCCATCAAGTTGTAGGCGATAACCAAAGAAACAATCGCACCGATATGATCCGAAGGTGTCCCGACATAGCTGGGTACAGTTGCCTCTATCTGGAGTCAAGCACTGGTTGATAACTTCAATAAAATTAACAAAACTATGAGGAGGGTCTTTTTGTCAAATTGGGCATAATTTTGAAGGACAATTTAGCAAAGTGAATGATTATAATTAAAATCATATTCTATATATTTTATTTAAATGTCAGGCTTATTTTGGAGATTTTAAGTTATAAGAGCATGGGTCACTGTCCATATTCATAATGTTAATTTGTTATCAGAACTAATTGAAATAAGAATATACTTACCCGGGTGAAGTGGCCCTGTTGCACCTGATGAAATAAAGGTGATTTTATAGACACTGTCTTTTTGATAAATGAACATAAAAAAGTAGATTTTTTTTCTTTCAATTTTACAGTAAATTAATTTCTATCAATATTTCACTGTACATTGTTTGGTTTGGTTTGGTTTATTTTGTTTAACGTCCTATTAACAGCTAAGGTCATTTAAGGACGGCCTCCCGTGCGTGCGACATGCATGCGTGTGGTGAGTGCGTATGTGTGTTTTGGGAGGCTGCAGTATGTTTGTGTTAAGTCTCCTTGTGATAGGCCGGAACTTTTACTGATTTGTAGTGCTACCTCACTGAAGCATACTGCCGAAGACACCCAGCAGCACACCCCACCCGGTCACATTATACTGACAATGGGCGAACCAGTCGTCCCACTCCAAATATGCTGAGCGCTAAGCAGGAGCAGAAACTACCATTTTTAAAGACTCTGGTATGTCTCGGCTAGGGGACAAAACCCAAAGCCTTCCTCACAGTGGCGAACACTCAACTAAAGGCCAAAAATGAGGCATTGTCAAGGGAGACATTAGGAAGAAGAAAGTTGTTAAGAAAGAAGAGAAAAGATAAGATTCCAAATTTAGTTGCCTCTTACGATCATGCAATGGGGGCAGCAGGTACAATTCTTACGCCCTACCTGCAGGGCAGTCACTGTACATAGACTGTTATAGGTACACTTGTAATAGCAAATACATACATGAAAATAGAACACCCAAAAAACGAATTTTAACATCCATCAAAAATGCCTTTTTTATGTTCACAAGATACAGTTGACATTGACAGCTAGGCAAATGTTATCCTGACATTATCTACAAACATAGGCCTGAATAACATCTTTGTGGTTTACCTTTTAACAGTTGTCTGGTAAAATTTGTGGCATTACAGACACCTGACATTATGACGTCATAATTGTACAGTTGACCAAATAAAATTTTCTTAGTGGACTAGCTTGTTCGAATACCATCAAACTTAATTAATATTGTAGGGTTCTTTATCAGATGAAAAGATCTTTCTCAATATGCCATAAATTACAGTAATCTCTTGGATACTGAGAAACAAAATCTGAAAAGTTCATTTTCTTACTGATGTCAATCTAACCAGGGGTGGGGGTTGTTTGTTTAAAATGTGCTTCCCTTCAGAAAATGTAACACTGCTGCATCAAATCTACTCAATGTTTTCATTGAGAAAACCTCTGCAGTGGGTATACTTCTAACAGGCACTTGTCTCAGCTTTTGGAAGGCAATTTGAAATATTTTTCACATATAATTAGGCGATACATTCTATAGACCTGTTTATAGAACATAGGCCATTACATTTTACAATCAGATCAGAATGTCAACGAGAGGCCCATGGGCCTAAATGGTCATCTGACAAACACTTACAGCAGGGACACAGCCCTCAATTGGAAGAGCTCAAACTTAAAGCATCATCACCATAAATTGTCTTTTCGCAGCCAGTTATGTTTCAGATCCAATATGGTTTTTATCCATTTTGGCTTAAAAGGAGGAGCAACATCTTAAAGCAAAATTTCAGCCAGATTCCCATTTTAGGGCCACGCCCCTTTGTCCCCGTCGGTCGGACCAACTCATTCATATAAATTAAGACTGCCCTTCCCCAATGATGTTTCATACTAAATATGGTTGTAATCGATTAAGAGCCAGGGTCATTTAAGGACGTGCCAGGTTTTGGAGGTGGATGAAAGCCGGAGTACCCGGAGAAAAACCACCGGCCTACGGTCAGTACCTGGCAACTGCCCCACGTAGGTTTCGAACTCGCAACCCAGAGGTGGAGGGCTAGTGTTAAAGTGTCGGGACACCTTAACCACTCGGCCACCACGGCCCCAGTTGGACCTGACTCATTTAAATAAATTATGATTGACATCCACTAATGATGTTTCAAGCAAAATTTGATTGTAATCCATTAAGGCATTAAGGAGTAGTATTTTAGAGCAAAATTTTGGCTAATTTCCCCTTTTTAGACCTCACCCTCTGTTCCCTGGGGGTCACACCAGCCTCATTTATATAAAACATGATTGACCTCCCTCAAGGATGTTTCTCACCAAATTAGGTTGTAATCCACTAAAAGTTTCCCTTTTGGGGCCATGCCACTCAGGCCCCATGGGTCACACTAGCCTCATTTATATAAAATATGATTGTCCTCCTCCAATGATGTTTCACTCCAAAGGATGTTATTCACCCAAGGGTTAAGGAGGAGTAGGATTTTAAAGCAAAAATTCACCAATCACTCGGGCCCCAGGGGTCAGGCAAGCCTCATTTATATAAAATATGATTGCCCTCCCCCAATGATGCTTCAAACAAAATTTGGTAGTAATCTGCCTTGGGGTTAAGAAGGATTAGTGTTTTGAAATAAGAAGTCTTACACGACGACGAACGAAACATGATGGCTATAAGTCATTAAAATACTGCATAAACAGACAGTAATGTGATGGAATTCTTTAAAAGTGAAGATCTACAAATATATTTTCTAAATTCAGAATGTTTGGGCTATTCCTTAGGCCATTTCAACTAAGGCAAACATGATCATAAAGTATGTACCAACCCAGATCTCCATACCTGTCATTCCTACAGATCCAGTGTTGCCTTGTGGTCCTATTGGTCCTGTCCTGCCAATACCTGTCATTCCGACAGCTCCAATGTTTCCCTGTGGTCCTACTGGCCCCGTACTGCCAATACCTGTAATTCCTACTGGTCCCATTGGTCCAGTACTTCCTGTCAGTCCCACAGTTCCAGTGTTTCCCATTGATCCAGTACTTCCTGTCAGTCCAACAGATCCAGTGTTTCCCTGTGGTCCCATTGGTCCAGTACTTCCTGTCAGTCCTACAGCTCCAGTGTTTCCCTGTGGTCCAGTACTTCCTGTCAGTCCAACAGCTCCAGTATTTCCCTGTGGTCCCAAAGGTCCAGTACTTCCTGACAGTCCAACAGCTCCAGTGTTTCCCTGTGGTCCAGTACTTCCTGTCAGTCCAACAGCTCCAGTGTTTCCCTGTGGTCCCATTGGTCCAGTACTTCCTGTCAGTCCAACAGTTCCAGTGTTTCCCTGTGGTCCCATAGGTCCAGCACTTCCTGTCAGTCCAACAGCTCCAGTGTCTCCCTGTTGTCCCATTGGTCCAGTACTTCCTGTCAGTCCCACGGCTCCAGTGTTTCCCTGTGGTCCCATTGGTCCTGTACTTCCTGTCAGGCCCACAGCACCAGTGTTTCCCTGTGGTCCCATTGGTCCAGTACTTCCTGTCAGTCCAACAGATCCAGTGTTTCCCTGTGGTCCCCTTGGTCCAGTACTTCCTGTCAGTCCAACAGATCCAGTGTTTCCCTGTGGTCCCATTGGTCCAGTACTTCCTGTCAGTCCAACATTTCCAGTGTTTCCCTGTGGTCCCTTTTGTCCAGTAGTTCCTGTCAGTCCAACAGCTCCCGTATTTCCCTGTGGTCCCATTAATCCAGTACTTCCTGTCAGTCCAACAGCTCCAGTGTCTCCCTGTGGTCCCATTGGTCCAGTACTTCCTGTCAGTCCAACAGCTCCAGTGTTTCCATATGGTCCCATTGGTCCAGTACTTCCTGTCAGTCCAACATCTCCAGTGTTTCCCTGTGGTCCCAATGGTCCAGTAGTTCCTGTCAGTCCAACAGCTCCAGTGTTTCCCTGTGGTCCCATTGGTCCAGTACTTCCTGTCAGTCCAATAGCTCCAGTGTTTCCCTGTGCTCCCATTAATCCAGTACTTCCTGTCAGTCCAACAGTTCCAGTGTTTCCCTGTGCTCCCATTGGTCCAGTACTTCCTGTCAATCCAACAGCTCCAGTGTTTCCCTGTGCTCCCATTGATCCAGTACTTCCTGTCAGTCCAACAGTTCCAGTGTTTCCCTGTGCTCCCATTGATCCAGTACTTCCTGTCAATCCAACAGCTCCAGTGTTTCCCTGTGGTCCCATTGATCCAGTACTTCCTGTCAATCCAAAAGCTCCAGTGTTTCCCTGTGTACCCATAGGGCCAGTACTTCCTGTCAATCCAACAGCTCCAGTATTTCCCTGTGGTCCCATTAATCCAGTATTTCCTGTCAGTCCAACAGCTCCAGTGTTTCCATGTGGTCCACTACTTCCTGTCAGTCCTATAGGCCCCGTGTTTCCTTGTGGGCCTGTATTACCATCTACACCTGTTGGACCCATGGGTCCAGTATAACCTGTCCAACCAATTGGCCCAGTGTTTCCTTGTGGGCCTGTATTACCATCTACACCTGTTGGACCCATGGGTCCAGTATAACCTGTCCAACCAATAGGCCCAGTGTTTCCTTGTGGGCCTGTATTCCCATCTACACCTGTTGGTCCCATTGGTCCAGTGTAGCCTGTCCAACCAATCGGCCCAGTGTTACCTTGTGGGCCTGTATTACCATCTACACCTGTTGGTCCCATGGGGCCAGTATAACCTGTCCAACCAATCGGCCCAGTGTTTCCTTGTGGGCCTGTATTACCATCTACACCTGTTGGTCCCATGGGTCCAGTATAACCTGTCCAACCAATCGGCCCTGTGTTTCCTTCTGGCCCTGTATTACCATCTACACCTGTTGGTCCCATGGGTCCAGTGTCACCTGTCCGACCAATTGGCCCAGTGTTTCCTGGTGGGCCTGTATTACCATCTACACCTGTTGGTCCCATGGGTCCAGTGTCACCTGTCCAACCAATCGGCCCAGTGTTTCCTTGTGGGCCTGTATTACCATCTACACCTGTTGGTCCCATTGGTCCAGTGTCACCTGTCCGACCAATTGGCCCAGTGTTTCCTGGTGGGCCTGTATTACCATCTACACCTGTTGGTCCCATTGGTCCAGTGTAACCTGTCAAACCAATTGGCCCAGTGTTTCCTTGTGGGCCTGTATTACCATCTACACCTGTAAGACCCATGGGTCCAGTGTAACCTGTCAAACCAATTGGCCCAGTGTTTCCTTGTGGGCCTGTATTACCATCTACACCTGTTGGACCCATGGGTCCAGTGTAACCTGTCAAACCAATTGGCCCAGTGTTTCCTTGTGGGCCTGTATTACCATCTACACCTGTTGGTCCCATGGGTCCAGTGTAACCTGTCAAACCAATTGGCCCAGTGTTTCCTTGTTGGCCTGTAATACCATCTACACCTGTTGGTCCCATTGGTCCAGTACTTCCTGTTAGTCCTACAGCTCCAGTGTTTCCCTGTGGTCCAGTACTTCCTGTCAGTCCCACAGATCCTGTGTTTCCTTGTGGTCCAGTACTTCCTGTCAGTCCAACAGCTCCAGTGTTTCCCAGTGGTCCAGTACTTCCTGTCAGTCCCACAGATCCTGTGTTTCCTTGTGGTCCAGGACTTCCTGTCAGTCCCACAGCTCCAGTGTTTCCTTGTGGCCCAGTACTTCCTGTCAGTCCCACAGCTCCAGTGTTTCCTTGTGGTCCAGTACTTCCTGTCAGTCCCACAGCTCCAGTGTTTCCTTGTGGTCCAGTACTTCCTGTCAGTCCCACAGATCCTGTGTTTCCTTGTGGTCCAGTACTTCCTGTTAGTCCCACAGCTCCAGTGTTTCCCTGTGGTCCAGTACTTCCTGTCAGTCCCACAGATCCAGTGTTTCCCTGTGGTCCAGTACTTCCTGTCAGTCCTACAGCTCCAGTATTTCCCTGTGGTCCAGTACTTCCTGTCAGTCCCACAGCTCCTGGAGCTCCCACTGTTCCTGCTGTAGTTGTGACCTGCGGTGTAGTTACTGGAGGTGTGGTGATGCGCGTTGGTGTCACCTGAGTAGTGGTCATCTGAGGTGTTGTTAGTTGTGTTGAGGATGGAAGTGTAACAGGCAAAACAGTGGAAGCAGTCGTTGTTGTAGGTACAACTAGAAGATAAAAGAAGAAATACATTAACAAAATGTTATCAATAACACAAGAGGCCCAGAGGGCCTGCATTGCTCACCTGGTTTATTTGAGCAAATGTCCAAAAAAAATGTTTATGCTACATTTGCTAATAGCTTTATTTGTTGATGTATGATTATGTTGTGGGGATCTCAACTGCTTCAAAGATATAACCCAGAAAGGAAGTCAAGATTCCACATGATTTCATTTAAAGAAACTATAAGTCCCTTGGGTTGGGGGGAAAGAACCCTGGACCTATTTTTACATCAGGATTGTGTTCATCTCTTGATACCCAGCAAGGCTATACAGGTATAATTATGATTATGGGGTGGGGATCAGAATGGTTTCAAAGATAAAACAAAAGAAATAAGTCTTCAGCGGTTGGAGTTGGGGTTGGGGAGTATCAGACTCATTATTTGTATCAATTTAAATCCCAACCTCCTGAGGATGTTACCACTGAAATATCAATGTCATACATTGCTTAGTCCCAGAGAAGAAGTCATTGATATCAATATTGCCAGCCCCACCGTTTCACAATTTCTAATCCCCACCCATAATGATGCTAGCAGTCAAATTTTATTCAATTCCGATCAGCGGTTATGAAGAAGAAGTCGATTGTTGACAGATGGACAACAGATGCCACGGTATGGCATAAGCTCACCTTGATCCTTCGGACCAGGTGAGCTAATAAATGCATTATTGCTTTATTTCTTTTTTATAAAGGTAACAAAAGATTCTAACACCCATCAAATACGTCAATATATATTAAGTATAAGGAATACAAGCAGAGTAGGACTTTACCTCCACGCATCATATTTCAATACAAGTGCCTCCCTCTCCACCACACAGGTAAATCTGGAATATCCCTCACTAGCAAAAGCTAAATCCCCAATAACCACAATTGATAATTTGTGAAGTGATATCCTGTGAAATAGTAATATCTATATAAGATCTTTGAAGTAAAAGAATATTCCAATACAAATTATATTGATGGATATAAAAATACACCAGTCTGACTCTATCCAATTATATTTTTGTCTGATATTTAAAGCTCCCTTGTACTTGGTAATAATTGTCCCAAAAATGTAAAGACAAAAAGATATTAAAAGTAAAAAATGGGTAAGAAATATAAAAATGAAGAATAGATTAAATCATTATAAGAAATAAATCCATATTGTCCTAAACATGTTCAAATTTTAAAAACTAGAAATTTAATATTGTAGAATGTAGACCTCTGACAGATGTTCAGATGGCTGTAGATGTTACACTTTAATACAACTGTCAAACTTCAATGGGCACATAAAAAGTTTGACATAAACCATATGGCTTCAACAAAAGCAGCCATGTTTATCATTTTTAATCAGGACACCCTAATATGAGCATCTTACATGGTTCTAGATCTGCCTGGATGGAGAAGAAAAATGGTCTGATAAAGAATTCCATCTGTGAGCCCAGTGCTAGTATAGCATCTGTTGCATAGGTCATCAGCGTGCCATTGTTCGGCGAGGAAGAGTAGCTGAAGCTCACTGGTACATAAGCCACGTCGGTACTCCAGCCGAGAAAAGTCCCTACTCCAGTCGTTGGGGCATTGTTGATAGAGATCTTAAACAGAATGAACAAAGTTTCTACTTCAGAAAAAGTGAATTCTAAAAATATTATCACATATCAATTTATCAAATATTATATTTACCATGTTATGTTTTAAAACTTTTCTGTCCCTCATATAGTATGAAGGAAACACATACAATACTATTTCTAGGTCTGGAGTCCGTAGACTTTTTAAAAAAATTGTCTCTTTGGGGACCCAACCTTTGCCTCCTATAACAGATAAGAAGAGAGAAAAAATCCTTATTTTCTATAAGCCTCAGCTTGATCATAAACCCTTTCATGCTTATTACATGCTTAGTAAATTGTTAACGAGTGCTGTTGCTTTATCCTGCCTCAAGCCTGCCCATAACTTGAGTCAAATTTGTATTTTATACCATTTGGCTCATTAGAGCAAACAAATCTAGTCGGCCAGTTAATTAAACACAATTCTGGATATATGTTTCTTACTGTTTGGATGCCTGGACTCCCCTGAAAAAAGACCCTTTGTTTGAACAGAAGTCTGAAGTTGAAGGATGTCACTCTCTCCCACAGGAGAATACTGCCCTGGGATGGCTGTCCAAAGTTCTTGTGGATGTAGACACGGACGACAGTAAGGATAAAATCAGTTGGAAGCTCATTGACATTGTTGATGAGTGCAGTAGACAGACTCAGGCTGTCTGTGTAGAACAATGCTCTCCTTGTAACAGGAAACCCCAATGTCACATTCTGACCTGTAAGTTAACATATGGGGCATTTGTGTATATTTTCCATGTGACTTCTTTTCAAATATCTCCTTAAAATCGCAATGGTTTGTTTTTGTGTGCATCTCTTTTTTTTTCTTTTTCTTTTTGTGTGTGAATATTTTATTCTAATGCTTCACACTTGAAGTCAGAGCTTTATCTGACAACAGTTTGGGGTCAATAATTCCCAGTTCAAATCATTTTATGTTATGCTATAATTACAAAATATGCAGTTTACTCCTGAAAATGTCCTCCAATTCACCAATTTTAAAACCACACAGTGGCAAAAAAACGGTGGTGTGAGAATTCCTTTTTAAAGCCCTTTAGGACAAATTTAAATGATCTGACACTGTGACAGACTTACCAGAAGTAAGGGTCACACTTTGTAGAACCACCAACAAAATCACAGGCAAACACCAGTACCATGACCTCTTTGTAGCCTTCATTGGCATTGGGGATCTTAATAGAAAGAACAACATACTTATTGGATTATTGCTAAAGAAAGCTTTTTTATAAATTTCCTATTACCTTATAGGGCAAATATGTGCATATTAAATGTTTAAGTTGACAAGATGCAAGTAAATTAATATATATAAAACTGATACTGTTTATAAATATTTTATGTGTCTTTGGCTAAAAACGTTTTTTTTTTTAAATCAATTTTTAAAAAATATCTGTTCAAATGGCCATAACTCTTTGTTAAAGGGAGATAATACCCTGAAAACTCATCAAAATATCTAACGTGAACAACTCGGTAAAGTGCTGACCAGTTGTGAAAAGCATTTCATCTGACAAATTATACATCTCAGGGACATAACGAACAACTAGTAATAATCAAAACACAGAACACTGATCATGTGTGAATTTCGGGATTGACCTGTATTAAGGTAAATGTGTGTGTGTGTGTGTGTGTGTGGGGGGGGGGGGGGGTATAAAGAATAGATATAGATCTATATATGAGAGGAAGAATGCATTGAACGCGATCAACTTATACCTAGTAAGGACTTGTGAAGGCCAGATTATATAACTGCAGTTTAATTTATAAACATGTACTATGTGATGCATACCGAACGTCTCATATCTAATATTACAGCTGACTGAATGTCCTCCGCAGAGATCTAGATACTCAGTCATCATTACATGGTCAACGATTTTTTTTACATTACGAGCTAGCATGTTGACGAACACATCTTTATATGACTCTAGCTTTATAACTTACCTGTAACTTCTTTCCTGTGTCTTCGATACGTCTGCTATCCAACCCTTCGTCCTGTGACGTCTCCGACACAGATCTGTTGTTCTGTTTCTGCACGTGCATTTGGTCAATATAGTCTTAGCACTTCCGGTGCGAACTGTTTACCAATTGAGTTGCTTAATTAGTGCATTTCTATATTTACTTTTTTGATTTTCTATTTTTATTAATTTCGTCTTTCAATCAAATGTTTTCAAATATATTGTATTTCAAATATGATAATCGAATACCAAGATTGGAGTCCTCAAATTCTATTGGGCACCAGAAGGGATTTGACAATTCTGTTTTTGGGGTTTTTGTTTGTTTTGTATTCACAAATGGCTGGTCTAAACGTAATGGCTAATTGATTTAATCTCTATGTAAAATACTAACATACTATGTCTTGTTTCTGAGTCTCTTTGTTAATGATAAGATGCCGATTTTTTTATCGCATTTTAACAATGTGGCCATCAAAGTAGGTCAAGGTCATTCATTCAAACACGCTACTGCCCTAATACAAACTATATATATACCCTCTGATTCCCTGATTTTAACACATTTGATACCAAAGACTTTGAAAGAAAGTCATGCTCATTCTTAGGAACAAAATTGTCGTTTTTTCATCCCAGCACGTATAGCCAAATATAATACAATGACCAAGTCACCAAGGGTCATTTCGTTTTTGAGAAGACATGAAAAAGCGCATCTCACCACTATGACCTTGAAATGACTACTGTAACCTTCAATTCCCTTCATCCCAACTAGCCATGTTTGAATGTGGATTTTAAAAGGCGCACTTTTCTGTACTTTGACAACAATATAATCAAAAGAGTTCCGCGAGGCGGCTCAATATACACAAAATGGTCATGTACGTCAGAATTTTGCCATATATATATAGTGTTATATACTATCTTGTTATACAATAAAATATGTTGAAATGAAATATACTATCTTGCATTACTTTACACTGTATGAGTGGTTAGGTTATATATGCCGTTTATTTTTTCTAACAGTTTGAGGGATATAAGTAATCAGGAATTAGTCTTTAACAGATACACTTTGATGATTAACAGCTTACTAAGTTTTATAGAAATCAGTAGAAAACTAGAAGGAGATCGCCGGACAAGATTCACGTTCTAAGAAATTAACTTGGGACAATAACCTTTAAGAAAATAATTGAACCAAAATGCCTCTCGATGAAACAAAACTATATCATGCCGCAAAGACGCGCGTATCAAAAGGGCATCGCACATTATTCGTAGCATCCATTTTGTTTTCATAGTACGATTACAATATTATTCTAATACGGTGAAAAATTATAACGTTCATCGTGTTATCCGTAACTTACTGTTTAGATTTACAAAAAAAAAAAACCTTCTCAGTAACACATTCAGAGAATGACTTATTCCATTGCTTTGACATATTTTACATTAGTAATTCAAAATTTATTTAGAATTTTGTGCAACTTAATTCATTAAAATAATGTCGTATATCAATATATAGTGTACTAGAGACATTTTTCTAATTTCTGAAACCACTGAACATAAATTAGGGAATGGAAAAAAATGGACACTTTTTGAAACTATGTATACCTCCATCGAACTTCCGAGCGCGAAGGAGCGAAAATACGATGGCGAAGGAGCAAAAATACGATGGCGAAGAAGCGAAAGCACGATGGCGAAGGAGCGAAGTTCCATCGCTCCTTCGCCATCGTATTTTCGCTCCTTCGCTTCTTCGCTCCATCGCTCCTTCGCCATCGTGTTTTCGCTCCTTCGCTCCTTCGCCATCGTGTTTTAGCTCCTTCGCTCCTTCGCTTCTTCGCTCCTTCGCTCATTCGCTCCTTCGCCATCGTGTTTTAGCTCCTTCGCTCCTTCGCTTCTTCGCTTCTTCGCTCCTTCGCTTCTTCGCTCCTTCGCTCCTTCGCTCCTTCGCCATCGTGTTTTCGCTCCTTCGCTCCTTCGCGTTTAGGTCGAAGGAGCGAAGGAGCGATACTGGAGGCCCTAACGGAATAACATAGTATACGGATCTGTATTTTAATCAGATTGCCTCCACACCAACGCCCCGAATAACTTCAACCTCCACAAATTTATGCGATATTTCAAGAATTATAAAAAAAAATCAGATAGTTTCGTTTCAAAGGATGACACAAGCTTATGTAAATCAGGACACACCTGTTCAATTTCCCAAAATTTATTTATTAATTTTATTTATTTATTTATTTTTGTGCAAAAACACTAATAACATTTCTTGAAAACATATTTACAAATAACGCGGGACAGTTTTATATTAGCCCGTTAAAAGTTGATTAAAAAGGTTAAGTTGTTCATCTCAAAACACAAGACATCATTTCCTCCAAATAATCAAAGCCCCTGAATAGCCCATCGAGAGTACTTCAAGAAACTCGATTTTGTTTAAAACTGCAACAATATTTTGTTTTTAAATCTAAATTCCTAACCGCAATATTGCACCACAAAGTCAGACTGCATGAATTCACCATTGAACAATTTCTATAAGTACATGTAACTCAACAGAACATTAAAACAATCTCAATGGTTGTCATATATGTCCACTAGACTTCATATCAGACCTCGAAATGATATAAATGCAAGCTAGGTGAGAACTGCTAGGACCTTGACCAACAGACACGTTTAAGGTAATTGTATGTGTGATCTTTGTAATACGTTTGTGACAGAATAACCATAACAAGAATTCCACGGAAGTGGAGGTGTCGCCTGTGTATGCGAATAATTAAAGGGTCATAACTCTTTAAAATTAGGACTTGAAAAAATAAATGGCTTTAACTCTTTTAAAAACTTGCGAAAGACTTCCCATGAAATTTTGAATTAATTCCAGTAATTAAAGGGCCATAACTCTTTAAAACTAGGACTTGAATAAAAAAAACCAATAACAAACTTGTCCACAGTATTATGGTAACGAACATTCTATTTTCGCAAAAAAAATTAAAGGGCTATAACTCTTTTAAAAAGGTCCGAATAAATTTGGTTAACGAACTTGTCCACAGTATTATGGTAACGAACCTTCCCATGCAGTTTCAAATTAATCCAGTAATAATTATTCAAGTTATTGAGTGGAAACCATTTTCGCAAAAATTAAAGGGCCATAACTCTTTTAAAATGGTGCGAATAAATTTGGTTAACGAACTTGTCCACAGTATTATGGTAACGAACCTTCCCATGAAGTTTCAAATTAATCCTGTAATAATTATTCAAGTTATTGAGTGGAAACCATTTTCGCAAAAAATTAAAGGGCTATAACTCTTTTAAAAAGGTGCGAATAATTTTGGTTATCGAACTTGCCCGAGCTATCATGGTAATGAACCTTCCCATGAAGTTTCGAATTAATCCGTTCTAAACTACTAAAGTTATCGCACGAAAACCATTTTCCGGACGACGCCGACGCCGACACCGACGCCGAAAAGTAATACCTATATGTCTCCTTTTTCAAAGGCGACACAAAAATATGCCACATATTTTAGCCTTAATTCAGTTTTTTACATTGAAAAATACATCACGCACGAAATAGCTGATTGCAGCTTTAGGCCCCGACAATGTATAACATGCGATATCAGTACGCATGCTGTTTGACAAACTAAGCAATCATCCATGTATTGCCAGATACAGTATTAACGAAGCATTTTGATTATTTAATTGCGACTGGGCATCTTTTAATTATTAGCAATCAAGGTTTACCTTTAAACCTGCGCCCTCACATACATGAAAATTCGCCAAAACCGAGTTCTTTGTATTCGAGATTTACTGTAATAGGCGAAGTGATCTGCAAATAACTTAATAATGTCTCTTTAATGAATATGAGAAATAGGGAAATAAAAGACGACTAAGTATGGAACCCAGTGGAGCACAAACCTTCATATTAGACAAACAGTTTAACGTCTATTGTTGGGGTAAGACAAAGCTCTGACGACATACATCAGGGTCCAGTTGTTCAAAAGGTGATTAGCCAGGCTAATCAGTAATCATGGTTTAACAACAATTTTAAATTCCTGGTAAAATGCTTTCTGGTAAAACAAACTTGTCAGTCTCTATACATACATAGATTTTGAATAAATTTCACTAATCAAGTATAAGCTAATCACCTTTTGAACAACTGGGCCCAGATATCAGATTATATAGATCTGTGATAATGTGTAACGTCTGGTGCTCGGGCAATGGAAAACTTGTGTATTTTTTTGATAAACAAATAACTATTCCTTTTAAAAACTTTATTTCCAATAAATGTAGTGCTAAAATAAATTACGCCGCTGCTTTAATTCTAATAGCAGAGACCAGCATGACATCACAAGGTATTGGGACAGACAGATGGACTATGACATCACAAGAGCATTTGGACAGACAGATGGACTATGACATCCCAAGGTATTGGAACAGACAGATGGACTATGACATCACAAGGTATTGGGACAGACAGATGGACTATGACATCACAAGGTATTGGGACAGACAGATGGACTATGACATCACAAGGTATTGGGACAGACAGATGGACTATGACGTCACAAGGTATTGGGACAGACAGATGGACTATGACGTCACAAGGTATTGGGACAGACAGATGGACTATGACATCACAAGGTATTGGGACAGACAGATGGACTATGACGTCACAAGGTATTGGGACAGACAGATAGACTAGGTAATCCTGATATATCCAAAGTTCTAATGTATATCACATGCAATTATAAAATGTTCGCTCCTCGAGCCACATCGTCAGTACCCACGGGATCTGTGTTGGTATAGCTGGCGGGATAAGTATCTCTGGACGATCGAGAAAGTATTCAAACATCTGGACGGGACTAGACCTCTAAGGTAGTTTGGGGGGAAACGAACATTTTGCAGTAAAGGAAAATGAACATTTTTGTTCACATCAACAGATGTCGTCTACAGGGAGTTGCAACGATGGATCTAATGCCGACAAATCAACACGGGGACCTCGGAATGATGCATGATATAGTCGCTTACACTTCCCAGAAATGTCCGTCTAATCGTGCCAAGACCTCTACATCCGGTTAATATCATGTTCGCCTTCCGGTCCTTTGCAATGCCAATTACCGTAGGCCCTGGTTCTCCGGACGATTTCACAACTTCTCCTTTCACCTTTGAAAACATGCATGTACACATGTAAGTACTGACTGCATTCATGTAGTATTTTACATGTATTTGATTGATGTGATTAACAAAAAGAAACGGTTTAGTGTGGGGTTTTTTCTGCGTAGAGTCTAGGAAATTTCCTTTATGGAAATGAAAATGATTGTTTACCCCAGAAGCATTAAGAGTTTGCTGTAGCTGTTCCACTTTTTTATCCGCGCGCTTCTCCTCCTCCTTATAGGCCAGCATTATCAGTCCGTGATCTGATGGCTCCCAGATGGCTGCAGAAGAAAATCAGTAAAATCATATGTAATGAGGGTGTACCGGAGGACATGTGTAGAGTCACACTCGGATTAAAAATCAAATCTGGATCTGTGCTCCCTACCCGTAAATTACACTCCTTGACGTTTACGGAACGGGAGCGCAAATCAAGATATGATTTTAGTCAGATGTGTAGAGTCTCTTTTTTGTGTGTTTTTTCCCGTGTGTGTGTGTGTGTGTGTTTTAGTCATCCAAAATTGAATATGTTCCTAAAATAAATCAACATGCTTTAGCTGCTCGTCACCTCATTTATGTTGATATAAGTATCATATATTCTGCAAAAGACGTTTCTTTACCATCTTCAACCCAGTTCAGTGTGCATTGCGGTCTATAGAAGTATAACGTGAGCAAGCAAATCTTTACAATGATTAATACTTAAAACAAGAAATGCATTGTACATGTGTGTATTTTTAAATAACAGGCAAAGTTGAAATTATTGTATATTTTAAGAATATCTTTTAATTTTCGAAAAAAAAGTTTTTATAAAGATAAAAGAAAGAAATCTTAGAAGATTATATATAGTTTGAATTGTATGCTTTTTAACTCACATCCGAAGGTGTTGAGCTTCCGGTGGTCCACACAGTGGACGATGATGACGTAACTGTTGTTGTTGTGGACATTCTTGATGTACCCTAGCTCGACAAACATAAACAACGTGTGTATTATACATACATCGGTATATACTACTCGTACTGATGAAAGCCACCATCAACGGCGGATATACTTTCAAAGCAACAGATAAGCAAAAAATAACGTGTTCCCATCAATCAAAGAAGCAACGTATGTTTAGAATACAAACAAACAACGTATGTTTTTAAAACAAACAACGTACATTTGTATGTTAAGAATACAAACACACAACTTAAGTTTTTGAAAAAAAGTACGTTTTTGAAGCAAACAAACAACTATGTTCATAAAACAAACAAACAACGTATACTTATAAAACAAACAAACAACGTATACTTATAAAACAAACAAACAACGTATTTTCATAAAACCAAATATAACGTATACTTATAAAACAAACAAACAACTATGTTCATAAAAACAACAACATGTAAACACAAACCAACAAACAACATGTAAACACAAACCATGTGTTTTATAACGAGACTGTAAACAGCGGTCACCCATAAAAAAAGTGCAGTATCATCGCTTATTTAACGATATTGCGATTTTCACCTGGGGCCGAGGCTGATGAGACAAAATTCTTTGCATTTTAAACGTACTGTCCTATCGATAATAACCTGAATATTTTCAATACTGAAATCCGAAATTTCTCCGAAACAACTATATAGTGCCCTACGTTGAGCTTACATTTGAAGGCGTTCTCTGCTTCCCCACTGCCATCCATACATACGATGTTGATCTTTGATTGCTGGCTCTCTGTGTCCGCCATTATTATTTAATCAGTTACTGTTTCACATGTACAATATATATCAAAGTTTATCCTCACCGACTGTTTCACATGTACAATCAAAGTTTATCCTCACCGACCTTGTTTTTGTTATCAGCTCTACCTTACAGTGCACGCTTTGATAGCTGCATATCATGATCATGTCCTGTATACTGACACAGGTACTTGTGGACATGATTATGATGTTTTTAATCTAAATGTTACATTATAGACGAGTAAATTATTGTATTATAATCGCATGCTTCATTTGTAAAAAACAAACCGTACCTTGGCGTTATAAATACTAATTAGAATTTATAAGGCCAAGGTACGGTATTTACCCGAGCCAACACGGGTGTTAAAAATTAAGTTTGCAAACATTCATAATGATTACAGTGGTCTTGCTGCTAACACTATTCACTAGACTGGTGTTACAAGGTCAGTCAGTTAGTGGTTTATCGCCTAATGGTCAGTCAGTTAGTGGTTTATCGCCTAATGGTCAGTCAGTTAGTGGTTTATCGCCCAATGGTCAGTCAGTTACTGGTTTATCGCCTAATGGTCAGTCAGTTAGTGGTTTATCGCCTAATGGTCAGTCAGTCAGTGGTTTATCGCCTAATGGTCAGTCAGTTAGTGGTTTATCGCCAGTTAGTGGTTTATCGCCTAATGGTCAGTTAGTTAGTGGTTTATCGCCTAATGGTCAGTCAGTTAGTGGTTTATCGTCTAATGGTCAGTCAGTTAGTGGTTTATCGCCTAATGGTCACTCAGCTAGTGGTTTATCACTAGTTAGTGGTTAATCGCCAGTTAATGGCTTATCACCTAATGGTCAGTCAGTTAGTGGTTTATCGCCTAATGGTCAGTCAGTTAGTGGTTTATCGCCAGTTAGTGGTTTCTCGCCTAATGGTCAGTCAGTTAGTGGTTTATCACTTGTTAGTGGTTAATCGCCAGTTAGTGGCTTATCGCCTAATGGTCAGTCAGTTAGTGGTTTATCCCCCAATGGTCAGTCAGTTAGTGGTTTATCGCCAGTTAGTGGTTTCTCGCCTAATGGTCAGTCAGTTAGTGGTTTATCGCCTGTTAGTGGTTTATCGCCAGTTAGTGGCTTATCGCCTAATGGTCAGTCAGTTTGTGGCTTATCGCCTAATTGTCAGTCAGTTAGTGGTTTATCGTCTAGTGGTCAGTCAGTTTGTGGTTTATCGCCAATTAGTGGTTTATCACCAGTTAGTGGTTTATCACCTAATGGTCAGTCAGTTAGTGGTTTATCGCCTAATGGTCAGTCAGTCAGTGGTTTATCGCCTAATGGTCAGTCAGTCAGTGGTTTATCGCCTAATGGTCAATCAGTTTGTGGTTTATCGCCTAATGGTCAGTCAGTTACTGGTTTATCGCCTAATGGTCAGTCAGTTAGTGGTTTATCGCCTAATGGTCAGTCAGTGGTTTATCGCCTAATGGTCAGTCAGTTAGTGGTTTATCGCCTAGTAGTTAGTCAGTTAGTGGTTTATCGTTAATGGTCAGTTAGTGGTTTATCGCCCAATGGTCAGTCAGTTGGGTGGTTTATCGCCCAATGGTCAGTCAGTTAGTGGTTTATCGCCTAATGGTCAGTCAGTTAGTGGTTTATCGCCTAATGGTCAGTCAGTCAGTGGTTTATCGCCTAATGGTCAGTCAGTCAGTGGTTTATCGCCTAATGGTCAGTTAGTTAGTGGTTTATCCCCCAATGGTCAGTCAGTTAGTGGTTTATCGCCTAGTAGTTAATCAGTTAGTGGTTTATCGTTAATGGTCAGTTAGTGGTTTATCGCCCAATGGTCAGTCAGTTGGGTGGTTTATCGCCTAATGGTCAGTCAGTTAGTGGTTTATCGCCTAATGGTCAGTCAGTTAGTGGTTTATCGCCTAATGGTCAGTTAGTCAGTGGTTTATCGCCTAATGGTCAGTCAGTTAGTGGTTTATCGCCTAGTGGTTAGTCAGATATTGGTTTTTGCCAGTTAGTGGTTGATCACTAGTTAGTGGTTTATCGCCTAATGGTCAGTCAGTTAGTGGTTTATTGTTAATGGTCAGTCAGTTAGTGGTTTATCGCCTAATGGTCAGTCAGTTACTGGTTTATCGCCTAATGGTCAGTCAGTTAGTGGTTTATCGCCTAATGGTCAGTTAGTTAGTGGTTTATCGCCTAATGGTCACTCAGTTAGTGGTTTATTGCCAAATGGTCGGTCAGTTTGTGGTTTTTCGCCTAATTCCTGTTTTATCTCACTGACTATGGAACCTTATGTTCTGTAATATTTTGTGTAGATTGTGGCATTACCATAACTCACTACATCAATATCGTTACCAGATACAATGCGCGGAGAGGTCTTTTGCGTATGGATGATTTCTAATAGAAGATACCGCTTTAAGTCCCATCCGACGGACTGAGCATTTTTGGTGATTGGTCAGAATTTAAGTTTAGTTTTGTGTCCGTTCTTGAATGGTTCCTTAGAACATACATGTATAATGTCCTCATTCTGTGACATTCATCTTAATTGTTGATATGGGTTTTCAGTGATCAGTTGATAAGCTAGTGTTTTATATAGTATAAAATGAAATAGTACTTCTATAACATGAGGCCACTGGTCAGCCGAAATTGTTATCTGATGTGAGTTTGCCGACTATCATAAACTCGCGGTGTCAATCTTGAACATTGTTGGAGTAAATGAAATGGTACAAAAGTGAATGTTTTAAATGGAGATATATGTACTTGAGTTATATGTCGAGTTAGATACATCTATAGATATATAGATATATCTATTTTTTTAATTAAAAATATCTCTATTTTGAATAAAGATACCGTTAATTAAGTTACAAATATATCTATTTCAAATAAAAAAATAACTTTCTAATTTAAATACAGATACCTCTAATTTATATATGGCAAGTCATTTAGATTGTAATTTAAATTAGATATTTCTATCTTAATTAAAGATATCTCTATTGGAAGAAATAAAGATACCTGTATTTTTATCAGAGATAGACATAACAGTATTTTAATCATAAATAACTCTATTTCAAATAAATATACCTGTATTTCAAGTCCGCCATCATTAGATGCAAGGTGGGCTATTTAAATCCTCTTATGTCCTGGTCTGTGATTCGTCTGTTAACAATCCTTGTTATCGCTATTTCATGAGAAGTACTTGAGGGATATTTCTCAAAATTCATATGGAGGTTCCCCTTAGTTCCTACTAAAATCGCTCAGAGAAACAAAATGGCTGACAGGCATCCATCTTGGATTTTGACAATTAACGTTTGTTATCGCCTTTTCTGGAGAAGTAATGAAAGGATACTTCTGAAACTTGATTTTACAAGTTCCCCTTCGTCTGTAGTTGTGTTCATTCAATTTTGTGTCTGATTGGGAAACAAAACGGCCAATAGGCCACCATATTGAATTTTGGCAGTTATCGTTTGTCATCAGTACTCAGAAAGTTCTACATGGATCTTTCTAACATTTCATTTATAGGTTCCTTTTGTTCCTAGTTCCTAGACTTGGAAACACGACAGACGGTAGGCTGTCATTTTGATGCTCGACAGTTGAGGTTAGTTATCATTATTTCACTATTTCTAAGAAATTTTTGAATGAATCTTTCTTAAATTTCAAATAAATGTTCCCTTGTTTTCAAAACATTAAGAGGAAAAGAAGAAGGTGAGGGAAAAGGAGAGAAAAGATAAAACTTCACAGAGATCCAATAAAGAATATTCAGTGGTGGGCGCCAACATCCCTCTGGGAAACGGAAAACAAAATGGCCAACAGGCAGCCATTTTGGATTTTGATTGTCGACGTTTGTATCGTAGATCAGTCCTGCTTAGTCCAGATAAAGATCATTCAACACCATGATCCCTTGTTAATTCAGACAACTGCATTTATTAAAAAACAGATATACTTTTACTTTAATACAAATTTCTGTATTTTAAATACAGATACATGTAATTGAATTGTAGATTTTTTAGCATAGAAATATCACTATTGAGGAAATATAGACATCTCTGATTAAAGAACATATATCTGTAATTAAATAGAGAAATCTGTATTTAGATATATATTTATGAACAGATAAGGTAAAAAGCCCAAAATGATAACACACAAGTTCTGATCTTAAGATTGTTGAAACTAAAGCCAGTTTGACCCATTTGGTACCCTTACTTCATCCTCTGGGGTTAGCAAGGCTAAAAGTCATATTATCAAACTGGGGTGGGGGTAGGGGGCAAGTTAATGAAATTTAGACTTTTGATAAAACTCCCATAAAGGCCTTTCATCCACAGGCTCATGTTATGGTGTATAGAAGGGTCTGGGTATATGGGGGGTTCCGCTCTATAAATATCCTAGTGCCATCCCCATTCACCCAATAAGACCCTTCCACATATTCTAATGTATACCAGTGATCCACCTATGAAGAGTATTTGTTTCAAGCATATCTGGGTCTTAGAAGATTGGTGAAAATTAAGCCAAAAGACCATTTTTCTGTTGCCATGAAAAGTTCCTAATAATTCTATAGAGATTCGGTTAGGGTGTTCTGTGAAGAAGCTGAAAGATAACAGACAAAATGTGATCAGAATAAGTCATTTAAGACTTCCTTTCAGGTGACCTAATTAGCAGACCTTGACCTCTGACTTTGAATTTAACCTTGACATTTGATCCAGTGAGTAAGACTTTTCATCAAGAGAATTTAATAAACTGTGCTTCATTGATTTCAAGGCCCAATAGGCTTGTATCATATTTCAGTTTTGAAGCTTATCAAGTGAATTCTATTTCTCCTCAGTAATAGGTACATGTTCATGTCAAAACATGACATTTGCATTTTGGATATAAACAAGAGATCACAGAGGGACCTTGATGCCTATCATTGAAGCTCTTTATTGGTTCTATGTCAAGACTGATATTCTTTCTACCAGTACTTTTCCCCTTCTTTCTTCTTTCATAATAATCTCATTACAAGAACAAGCGGAACCTAAATGTGAAGGTTAAAAAACATCCCTCCAGTACTTTTCATAAAAGAGCGATAACAAACTTTTATTCTCAAAACCAATATGGCCACCTGTCGGGCATTTTGTTTTTGTTTTGGTCAAAAATCCAACTATAAATTTGCACAACTAGATACCAAGGGGAATCTACACATATATTTCAAGAAATAGCGATAACAAACTTTAATTCTCAAAATCCAAGATGGCTGCCTTTTGGCCATATCTGACCAATAAACAACATTGAATTGGCACAACTAAGTAACAAGGAGAACCAACACATGAAGTCTGAGGAAAATCTCTCCTGTACCTTTCAAGAAATAGGGATAACAAACTTTAATCCTATACAAGAGCTGTTGGAGAACAGCATAGCTCGTCTCGCAAATGTTTGTCAATAAATAATTAAAATATATTAATTGGAATGGTTTCGCAAATTGCATTAATAATATTTATATTGTTTACTTGATCGGATTGTGTTTTGTCAAATTCATGCAATTTTCAAAACCATACCAATTTATGTATATATAAATTATTTATTGATGAACATTCGGGAGACAAGCTATGCTGTTGTAGATTGAATGAATATATCAAATACAAATGTAATTGCTTTTGGACATATTTCTTCAAGTTTTTGATATTATCCTCATGAAAGTTGTCTCCTTGAAAAATGTGGACCGGTATAAATTGTTTAATGTGAGCATTTTCACATTGTTTTTTTTTCAGTTTCACTCCAAGAAGGGATAGTGTAACTCCATAGGGACTCTTTTACCAAATATCAGCACCCTAGTACAATCATAAAGTGATGTGTTAATAGCTTTCAACATTTGCACAAAAATTTGAAAATTCTGGTTTTTCCCCCCAAAAAATCTTTCAGTTTAACTCCGGCAAGGGATAGTTTAACCCCCACAGGGAACCTAATACCATGTATTACTATGCCATTCAACACTCACAACACAAACTTAACACAAAGTTCAAAGATTTAAAAAAAAACCCAACAATAACACAGATTTAAAAAGAAAAAATCCAATTTTTTAAAAGTTTTACCCCAGGAAGGGATTGTCTTACTCCATATGGACTCTATTGCTATTTATTAGCACCCTAATACAATTATAAAGTGATATACATTACAATGTATATGTATTAATAACTTTCAACACTTGCACCAAAAACTTAACACAGAAATATTCTAAGTCCAAAAATTTTAAAATTCTGTTTTTTTCCCAAAAAAATCTTTTAGTTTAACTCCGTCAGCACCCTAGTACAATTATAAAGTGATGTATTAATACCTTTCAACACTTGCACCAAAAACTTAACGCAAAAATTTTCAAAAATCTGTTTTTTTTTCCCCAAAATATCTTTTAGTTTAACTCCGGCAGGGGATAGTTAAACCCCACACAGGGACCATATTACCATAAATTACTAAACCAAAGCCGACGCCGGAGTGACAACATAAGCTCTCACTCTTCTTCGAAGAGACGAACTAAAAATCAAAGATGGTCACCTGTCTGCCATTTTCTGATCAAAAATCTACACTGCATTTGTACAACTAGTGACCAAAAGGAACCTACACATGAAGTTTGAGAAATATCCCTCCAGAACTTTTCAAGTAATAGTGATGACAAGGATTATTTGCGAACATGTGCAGATGGACGACAGACGGACAACGGATGCAGGGCTATTTGAAAATGTAGTTGCTAAAAGATTTTTGAACGTATCATTTAACCACTGTGACCTTGAAAATAAGCCAATGCAATTCATTTGAACAAACTTGATAGCACTTCATCAAGGCATGCTACTGGTCTGATATCAATACTGTGGGCCTTTTTGTTATTGTAAAGGTGCTTAAAGGGAAAACTGATGTCAGACAGACAACACGCACATCACTACATTGTAATATTATAAGGCATCTGCAGGTCACTTGCATTTCAGGGGAAAAAAGGCGAAAGATTTATTCGTGGTTTTGAAGAGAAACCAAAGTTTCAGGGATGCGAGCTTTATACAATATACATACTACAGCTAGATAATGGACAGACTTGTGACCTTGACCTAGTTCAAGCACTTCCTCATTGATCCTGGCCATGACCTTGATTTATAATGTCATAAAAGTAAAATCTTTTATTAGTTCTCACCATTTGGCTAAATGGTGACATGAACAAATATTTGGAGATTTTTTAATCCAGCCACAGTTCTAGTTAAAGATTGTAATGACCTAATTCAACACCAATATGTAATTTATATATAATACACTTGATTAAAAAAATAAAACAATAAATGATATCTGATGATGATGTGTAATCATGTGATGATGATCTCGCGTTGTAATATGTTGTAATGTGATTATAATCGACATAATGGTTGGCTGATGTGACAGATCAACTGTTAAAACTAATAATAATAGGAGGAAGGGAGGAGGAGGAGGAGAAGGCATTTAAGTAAGTGGAGGAAAACATGCTGAAAATTTCTTAATTCATTCACAAATAAGCTCCTGCCCCCCAAAAAGCTCTTCAATTGTAGAAGTGCACTCCACAAAAGTTCTACTCACAGGAAGGTTTTGGCTGCTACTGGGGATTATCCCAAAGTCATGCGACTGAACAAGGCCGACATCAAGGCAGCGACAGGGTGTGGTATCCTCTGTCCTGGTTAAGAGGTCTGGCCTGGGGTAGTGATGCAAATAGACTTTTTAGCACCACTTTGGAACCAGCATAGGTCTTGGACCAGCACTCTGATGTTGTCTGGGTTGAAATTGTGGAGGTGGTCCCTCATCCGGAGATAAATCTGTTGTTCTGACACCTGTTTATGGGGCAGTCTTTCAGTCTCCTAACATGAAAATTGATAGTCTGCACATTTAATGCAATACATGGAACCAGACTTGTCCATGGTCGACGTTTGTGTATTTTGTAATAGAGATATCTATATTTTAGATCAATAACTACAGTATAATTCAGTTATATAGATATATCATTTAAATATGAAAAATTAAGTCATTTGAGTTTCATCTATTTAAATCAGACGTCTGTATTTTTATCAAAAATCTGTATTTTCGTTATAGATTTCTCTATTTTAATTCACATCGTGCATTTAATATTTCATAGAAAGTTATACCTATTCTAAATGGATCTGTATTTCAAATAAACGTGTTTGAATTATAGATGTTCTTTTCAATAAGATATGAAATATTACCAATTTTCGATTCCTGCATTTTACTTCACAACTAGCCAAAATGTCATTTATTTTTCTTAATTTATACTCCAGAGTTCCTTAACCTAGAAAATAGTATTCTTTGATCAGTGTTAGTTTTGTGCAAGCATGTGACCATATCCAGTCACAGCGACCTATTTAAAGTGCACCTTATACAAAATGTACTTCATTTGGGTGAACAATGTTTCAGCATTATAAAGACCAAAAGTCAGATTCTCAGATTTTGCACTTCTTGCATCTTTACCAGGGTATGTGTGCTATGAATATTTGAGGTTCCATCAGAACATGTAGGCCTGGATTAACATGTAAAGGTCATTAACTTAATAGGAAGTATGCATTAGAAATTTGAAATGAGAATGGTATAAACCAAGATTAATAACTACATTTAAGCTGGGCACTAATATTAAAAGTGTCAAGACAATGGTTGTAATTGAGCGTATTCCATAGTACGACCATTGTACCTGTATTCCATAGTACGACCAGCTGTGTCCTTCAGGCGAATCAAAAGTTTACTGTTAAGTATTAATCAATGCAACTTCAACTAGTATCTATTGGTTGGAAGTCTTGTGGTCTCCAGGATTTTGGTGGGAAATGCAATATGAAAACAATGTACATCTATGCAGAATTATACCAAGATCTTTTGAGAATGTGATAGTATCTTGGATCGTAGTCCCTTCCAGAACACCGTTTCATATGTTGATCCTTTTCAAAAGTGTAAAAGTTATTCTTTAAAGTTCTTTACAAGTAGGTCAAAGGTGACTGTCAAGGTCAGTGCCTAAATAAAGATTATGTCACAAGAAAGAAGCATGCCAAATATCAAAGCCACATCTTATACATTTAAAATACTGCGACAAGATTCAAGTATAAAGTAGATCAAAAGTCAGTCAAGGTCATCAGGTCTGCAAATATAGTACCAATGGTAGTCACTAAATACCCAAGATGTATCCTAACAAGCATCATCAAAAAGCTTTTTAACATAGCCGTGTACATGTGCAGACAGCAATGTAAAAGATAGAACTATTTCAAATTATAAAGTCCACCAAAAAGGGCTAGAATAAAGATGGACACTTTCGATGGTCATTTCTATATTCACCTGAAAGTACCTAGTCAGTAATATCCTCCGTAAGATTATTGGTTCTTAAATGGCACCATTTTCTGAAGCGTTTAAATTGTTTATCCTGAACAGTTTGTCCGCATATTTTTGATAAATATTGGACACTAATACCGTCAATGTTACATTCTTATCTGTACATATTATGCTGTAAATAGCCCAGTGATCAATCTTCCAGTAGAACATCATCTTATTGAACAATATAAGCATTTAGCATTGTTAACTGCATTACACATGTTTATAGGCTTATTACCAGGAATGAGCTTTTTGCAGAATGGTATGTACGGATAAATGAAGTGTACAAATCTTTGGCAAATACAGTAAATGTACATATCTTTAAGCTGCCAAAAAAAAAATTCCATTAAAACAGCAATTTTGTTAATTTCATCAATACATTTGTATGTACATTTGTTGTAGCCATGTTTTTCAATAGAGATTAAACAAAGTCTTCAATGGTGGACTGGTATTTTATTGGAAAAATATATCAATTGGTATGATTAACATGCAAAAAATATTTGAGAAATACAAAGGTTTATAAAGTATTGAGTAAGTTGCCAAGTTCCAGTAAATTCAAAAAATCGTTTATATTGTACATGTATATTCAAATTACATAACATAAACAGCTATAAACTTAATATCAACAATGGATATAAAAATAAATCTATAAAAAAAATCAATAAGCACATATTGTATTGGATGACTTTTCTGTCGTAGACATTCGTCTAGATTTTGGCATCTTTTAATTTATATAATCCATGGTACAACCAATTGATAAAAAAGTTTCCAAATCATCCAAAGTCACTTCCGCAGTCGAGGATCTCCAGCACTTGATCACATTAGGAGCTTCAAAAGTCATTCCTAAACAAAAGCACTATTGTCATGGATTAAAAGTATAACTCCTTTGTTCTCCAACACAGGAACCTCCTCTCGGGAGGGATTCAACATCCCCAGAGCGCCTGTTATATGCCCCTGGGTCTTTCATGTTCTTTTGGTTGTCCATTCGTTTGAATACCATCATAAAACCACCAGCTGCAGCCACAATTAGAAGCAAAACAACACCACCCATCACACAGACGATAACAATAAGTTGGGTGCTGGCAGATATGGATTCCGATTCTGGAGCATGATCATGCGTCTCGGGAGCAGATGAAGTTTTCCCGGTAGCATCTACAAATAAAAATAATTGAACATTAAGCAATGGGTATTGAAAATTCAAAGACAATGTACTTGTAAGCATAGAATATTTATTGACAGACAGAATTTTCAAAACATGAACTGGCAATACTTATTTCACTAGGTAAATTTGATATACATTGTATACAACTGAACAATAGCGTCAGAATTCACTAGCAGGCAAGTTCCAACATTTTCTATTGATTTTTTGCACAATGTAAAATGACATACAAAGTTCTTTGCATATGAATACCAAAAATGTACATTGAGCGATGCATGTGAAGGCCATGAATTAAAAATCGTTATCAAATAACTTTAGAACATTCTTAACACAGGCATTTTTAATCATAAATGTAAACTATACAAGGAATAATTTGACTTCTTACCTGCAAATAAAGACCCATCAGCATCCGGATCGTCTTCCATATTGACATCCATGACCAGGGAGACACAGCTGTATGATCCCGGAGAGTTGAGACATGCCGAGAACTCATCACACAGATTGGGGATTTCTTCACATTCATTAATATCTGCAAAGAAACATTTCATAATTTGAGTTATGTACGCAAATATTTTCCACATTAAAAAAATTAAGCTTCCAGTTTCAGATATCTAAAATCCAGAAATCAAATTTAAGCAATTTCGGGGTGCGTGTGTATTGTTATACAACATTTTTTTTTTTTTTTTCCATTCATTTTCAAAAAGACCCCAAACCTTATATGATCAGTAAGAATAACAATTACCTTTACAGAAATTGGTGGTATTTTCTCTGTATCCATCGAAACAGCTACATTCGAACCCTCCCACAGTGTTGTTACAGGCTTGGTAGCATGGACTGTACATAATGCACTCATTTATATCATTGCATGTGGTGCCATCTGTCGATAACTTGTATCCGTGATGACAGTCGCACAAGCGAGAACCATACAGCTGATGGCAAATCTGATCACAGCCTCCATTACTACCATCAACACACGATTTCCTCACTAAAATACAAATTTGAAGAGCCTACATATCTACTATCAAAACAATTTGGATATAGCCTCCATTACTACCATCAACATACAACTTCCTTGCTGAAACAAATTCAGAGAGTGAAACATTGGCGATGTTCACGCATCATGACAAATCCATGAATAAGTTGTTTAAATGTCAATTAAGATAAAACCATAGTTTTCAATGAGTAGAATGCAAAGTATTCAATAGGTTACAGAAAAAACAGTATATATGGTCATGGGATTAAATATTCATAATGTTTAACCCTCGCAATGATCACTTCAAAAGCAACTAAAAAATTACAAACCTGTGCAAGTTTGTCCATCTTCTCCGAGTACAAAGCCATCATCACAGCTACATTGGTAGCTTCCATCCGTGTTGAGACATGATTGCTGGCATGGCCAATTCTCGCACTCGTTGATGTCATTGCAAGTGTGGCCAGAATCGTCGAGCTCGTATCCAGGATTGCAAGAGCATTCATACCCACCGCTAACCTCTGTGCACACTTGGGAGCAATCACCATTGTTTTTCTCGCAGGACTTACTACCATCTAATTAAAGACAAAGCATTTTATATACATATATCTGCTAAATATCCATTATAAATAATCATCTGTGCTAAGCTTGCTAATGGTCATGCCTCAGTGTCCATTACTGTTGTCATAGCTACTACAATTGACCAGTTGATATCCACATTTAACTGGAAACAAGTTTTGTAGCTACATTTTAAACAGGAACATCCACTTGTTTGTAATTTGTTGTAATTTACTTGTAATTTTGACAAATAAAAATGCCTCCGATACATACCACTTTGAAAAAATGATCTCAGTCGGATGGTGATGGAGACACAGATATAAGAACCAAGGTTGTTGACACATTGAGACCAATTGTCCGAGCAGATCGTAGTATTTAGGCATTCATCAATATCTACAATATAGAAAAGCATGGATTATTTAATGGGTATTCAGTTATTTGTTGATCGTTTTATGAGGATATACTCGTACAGTTATATCGTTTTATGAGGATATACTCGTACAGTTATATCGTTTTATGAGGATATACTCGTACAGTTATATCGTTTTATGAGGATATACTCGTACAGTTATATCGTTTTATGAGGATATACTCGTACAGTTATATCGTTTTATGAGGATATACTCGTACAGTTATATCGTTTTATGAGGATATACTCGTACAGTTATATCGTTTTATGAGGATATACTCGTACAGTTATATCGTTTTATGAGGATATACTCGTACAGTTATATCGTTTTATGAGGATATACTCGTACAGTTATATCGTTTTATGAGGATATACTCGTACAGTTATATCGTTTCATATTTTACAGCATCCACATCATTTTAAAAGAAAAATTTACTTTCTATTAGTCTATGGAATTATTACCAACCTGTTAATTCTGGTGCCAACTTCCTGTAAATGAAGCTCTTAATGTCAAATGCAACATTAGCAAAAATATACTGAATGTGGAGTTGATGCCTATTACAAGGTCATAATTGTTATAAAGCAAAGCCCCATTTGAAATGATCTTAGAATATTCACCATATCAAAAAGGAACATGTACATTTTTTTTGACAAATTACCGATCTGTTGAAATAGGTACCACATTTTGTTCTGCAGGATTCAGTAGTGTGCAGAGATTGCACATAGTTCTTGTTAAATCCCGTTTTTTTGGTTTCAATTTCATGCAAAACTGGTATTTCAAATGAACCTTATGAGTACTTGACACCTGTATAAACCGATATACGTTGTATTTTGAAAGTGCCAGTTACTTTCTTTCACTCATTTCAATTGACTATGACAAAGCTGGTTTCTTTTGCTATTTCCCGTACATCTTTTCTACAACACATTGGCGATAAACACTGTTAAAAGCTGAAAATAGATCCATCTTTATTATAGAAATACTAATTTCATCACATTGTAATATTTCGGGTTGTGAAAAACATTGTCCCAAGAGAATAATTCTTGGCATTTATGCATATTGAAAAAATAAAGTTTATATATATAATGTTGCTAATTTATTTCATTAATGATATAACAATAGTATAACAGTGTATATCAAAAAGGTTTAAACTCAACAAGCCTAAAAATAAACCATGATCTTTAGCATACAGAGCTACTTACTATGCAAATTTGCCTTACCATTTACTCTGAATAACAATCTTAGTATATTTTTCCTTTGGAAAGAAATCACATTATCTTAACGGTTCAGCACTATATATGGTGAAAGACTGGTTTGGATTCGCATAGTATTTCAGCTATGCTCCAAATGATTGACAAATGAATAGAGTTAAAGTAAAAAATCTTGAGAAATTTTTGAAGCATTACAGACGATCAGTAGTTCAATGAAGATTTCAATGTTTTTAATGTCTGTACTAAGGGTTGAATGTCTCTGAAGGTGCTGCCTCTACATCACCACAAGTCGAGGCACTGCGCATGTTAGATGGAACTAGCAGGCCAGTCATAGAATCCTTGCGTCGATGTATTTCCACACGCTGGTATACAAGTATGCAACCAATAGCAGCACCAACAGCGACAAGAAGAATAATTCCAGCCATCACACCGATTATGATGATCATTTGGGTACTTGATAGGGTTTCTGTGGATTTCTCTCCTAGAACAGGCTTAAGGTGTCCAGCATCATCATGATATATTCCATCAACAAAATCTGAAAATGTAGCTTTTCCGTTAATTTCGAGTTTAAAGTAAAGCAAAGATATCCTTAGCATACCCGTTATATTGTATCACAAGGTTTTATTTTCATCCTTGTTTACTGCATTTTATAATTTCATGATTTTAATAGTGCGACCATTACAGCTGTAGTGTATAAGGCTTTCTATAATTTTACTAATGCCAATCTATACTTTTGAGGTACATATTGGTGTGCTATATTATTTCACTTATGTTTAAATTGTACATGGTCACATTCAAATTAAATCACTATGTTGGTATTGTTTGCTGCGTCAGATTCACTTTCTGTAGCATACAAACCTCCTTGAAGGTCTGGATCTTCATCCTCCTTAGCAACATTCAAATTTAAACAGGTGAAGGAACCTCCAGTATTGAAGCAGGTCGTCCCTCCAAGACAGGCTTCAGGATTCAGACATTCATCTATATCTACAATACAAGATATCCAAATAGTGTGGAAAGAACACTCGACTGGTACCATATCATTTAACCCGATTATTTCTATAATGAATTGAAAGAGAAAATCAAGTCTGAAGTCAATACATTTACCATTTCATTTGATAAATTTATCATGCACAAAGTACTGTGAGAACTTTAATATGAACATGGTTAAGATCACTGGTTCATTCTGAATAAATTTTAACTGTCAAAATCTAATGTGACTGCCTTTAGCCATTTTTAGTTATCCAATCAGTCTTAATATGCACTAAATGTATAAGATTCTCCTTGTAAAGAAAGAAATAAGACTGGTACATCCAAATAATGCTAATTTGTAGGTAAACAATTTATACATAACTAATATTGAAGGCTTCCAGATTGCAGATTATTAAGATGGTTGATTGAATTTACCTTCACAAAAACCAGTGTCGGCCACAAGATTGTATCCCGGGAAGCAGCTGCAGTCAAATCCACCTTCGTTATTGCTGCAGACTTGTTTGCATGGACGATATCTTGAACATTCATCAACATCTTCACACGAGAATTCAGTTTAGAGACAACTCGTAACCCTGCCTACAAGAACATTTGCGAGCTCCATACAGCTGCTGACATACATGGTCACATCCTCCATTACTACCATCCGAGCAAGATTTCCTTACTGAAATCAGAAAAAACGGTTAACTTCAAAGTGTCTAAGGTGGATGGCCATCACTTTGTTATTTGTGCTGTAAGGTATTGAAACAAGTACTAATTGTAATGAGAACCATTTCATGTTCTGCAAACGACCTCTAGTCATAAAGTATTTGATGTCACAAATATAGTGCCATACCAGTTATAAACCAAATTTCCTCAACGTCTTGACAATATCTAAAAACAATAAGTCTTGCAATAAGTCTTCAAATAATTCCCCTGCCCTAGTGTTAAGTTTAGTATTTATCCTCAAACAAGCACCCTCCCCTAGCATAAAGTAGTCAAGATTATTTTCATCCTGATTTCACAGTTAACCAATGTAACTTTATTGAATGCTACCTGGGACCAGTTTCATCAATACTCCTCAACTTCAAAATGACCAATGAGCACTACAGAACTGACCCTTCCATTACCGTGACTTCTTCCTAAATCCTTTCCTATGGAAAATGTTTTTTCTTAGTTACTCAAGTTAAAATGTTAGCTCCTTAAGTTAAAGAACATTGATGAAACTGGGGCCTGCTTGGTTATTTTAAGTGCTCAATGTCTTATGTCAACTACAGCATCCATATATACCTTCACATGTCTGTCCATCATCACCGAGTTGGAATCCTTCGTCACAGACACAATTGTAGCTGCCCTCCGTGTTGATACACCTCTGATTGCACGGCCAACTGTCGCACTCGTTTATGTCTGTACAGTTGAGGCCTTCGACTCCACCTATTTGGTATCCTGTATGACAGGAGCATTCATGTCCCTTCGGTAGTTGTTTACATACATGGGCACAGCCACCATTTTCATTTTGACATGAATGTGCATCATCTGCAATTAGAATATAACAGTAATTCAAAAGTTAATTTCGAAGTGTAGCTAAAATTAGCAGAATGATTGAAAGAGATCAAAATTAATATTTGTTTCCAGAAAGAGGGTTTTGCATATTCATTTAATAGTAACACCTTTTCTTAGAATTTAATTCTTTATTAGAAAGATTCTTGATTTTAGAGATGAAAAGATACTAATTATGCAGTAAGAAGGTTTCCTCAGAAGAAAATTGACCTGTAATGTACAACTACAGAAGTTACTCACCGCTCCCTTGGTAGCTTCTATATGTATTGGAAAGACTGATGCCAACACAGATGTAGGATCCTGGAGTGTTAACACACATTGACCAGACTTGTGCACATATAATTGCAATAGGAATTTGTTGGCATTCGTCTATGTCTGCAATGAAATGAGATTTAACGATTTAAGGGAGAAATTTTCTAGTTTGGAACACATTTTAAAAAAATATCTAGGAAGGGCATCTTCAAGACTTCATGCTAATATAACTCTTCTGCAATTTTCTCTCCAAACAGTTGAATTTTTATTCTTTCGGATAAAATTATACATCCTTACTGAATGTCCTCAATCAAAGGCTGTACTTAAAATGGAACATTCCAATTAATGAAATTAGAAAAAAGCCCTCCTATCTGCTTAAAATGTAAATGTTATGGCTCTGTTTCAGGTATTTTTTCCATTTATTTTTCAGTTTTGCTTTACCAAAAACAGAACTCAAACAGAACCTTTACATTTTGATAAGAAATAAAAGTTTCCTTACTGAAAATTGTGGTCTTTTTGATCCAGCAAGAATATGAATTCCTCTTCCACAACTTCACCGTTGTTCCATTGCATACATACAGCAACCATTAATTGAGGCAATTCAAGCAGATGTCACGTTAACGAATTCTTCAATGCGATAAATTTGTTTTATATTGCCATTTAATGGTCTATCGGGCCTTTAAAGAAAGGTCAAGGTCATAGCCTATGTAATCTTCACGACAGTCAGGTCGATGACTGATGGGTCAACTTCACCAGAATCTAGCCATTTGAAGTTTATTTGCATTTCCTGAAAATTGTCTTGTGCAACAGATTTGTGTTGAAGATCAAGCCTATTGTGCACAAATTTTAAAATTTGACCTTTAAGCTCTACGATATTTTCATCTGTGGAATATACTTTGTACATATTAATTTGTGTCAGTGCTGGGGCAGGGCAACTGATATGAAGCTTTGATGGAATAAATTATCAAATTTGTCAAACAGGCTAAAATTAAATCTCTTATCCATAACTAACAGGTTTGGTTAGTGTAGCACTTGCAATTGTGGATATGCAAGTTTTAAATTACAAAAGTTGACGCTGCTGCAAACACCGCCGGAAAAATAACACCCATGTGTTGCTCTGCAACCGACGCGAGAAAAAACCCCGCACCCTCTTACTTTATATGCACTACAGCAACATTAGTTAGATTATTCTGAAATATGAGTTGCTGTAGCCATAACAGTAACAATTCTAAATGCAATTACAATTTAGAAATATTAGTATTCATTTCACCCGAATTCTAAATATATCCACCATCTTTGCTCGTCTGGAACGATTTAACCAACATAAATAATTTTCCTACCTCTGCATGTTCGTTGGTCAGCCAGTAGTCTAAATCCTGGATAACAATTGCAGGTGAAGCTTCCCTCGGTGTTGTTACATATTTGAGGGCAGGGTCCAAAACTAGTGCACTCGTTAATGTCATCACAGTTGTGTCTATCAGCATTGAGAGTGTAACCCAAATTGCAGCTACATTGATGAGCTCCAAACATGTTATGACAGTTATGTTCACATCCTCCGTTGTCAGTGTTACAATCATTGTCAACTACAAAGTGAAATTCAACATGCACATAGAAAATGCTCAATACTAAAATCCTTTATCTAATTAGAGTTAGAGTTGCATATCTACACAATGTCTAGTTTACAATATGGCACTAAATAAAATATATATACAAGCATGACAGGTTAACAGTATGACAACAATTTTATGACTACCGTAAATAGGCTGTTGTGACCATTTTGTACATTAATGCTACAGATGGGACTTCTGGCATCTTATTAGAGAACAATCAAAAAAGCTAGATTTATGTAGCCATAGCCAATTAAGATTGCAATGTTTCAAAATTTTGGTTTCTGAAATGTTAATTTAATGTGATGCATCATATCTAGACTGAAATTTATAGATCTATATACTAGTATGCAAAATATGCCTAATAGAGAATCTTACATTTCTAAAACATAACTCATTTATAAAAGTGAAATCTTTCTATTGGTTATTGTGATATGTAATATTAAGCATATCACAAGTGTTCAAAACGTTAGTTTTTAAGATATTTAGTATTGCATGGTAGAAGAGGTTGGTGACAAATCTGTATTTTAAGCTAAAAGATCTACCAAAAATGTATTTCATATTTGTTTACATACCAATTTTAGGAAGTCTACACAATTGGTGAGAAATATATGCTTAGATCAGATTCAGTTGAGGTCATTAGTAACCATACCGAAACAAAGACTTACCAGTTGGTTCCGGTCCAGTATGACCTGCGAATATACAAGATAAGAATCAGTAAAATTCATAGCTTAAAGTATCATGGAAGTAAAAATTGATAAAAAGCAAATACCAATATTTATCCTTAAGTAAGCCCTCTTCAATAGTGCAACCCCCTCCCCTAGTGTAAACGTTTATCCTCAAATGTTTAGTACTGTATTTATCCTCAAATAAGCCCCCTCCCCTAGAGTAAATGTTTAGTACTGTATCCTCAAATAAGCCCCCTCTCTTAGTGTAAATGTTTAGTACTGTATTTATTCTCAAATAAGCCCCCTCGCCTAGTGTAAATGTTAGTACTGTATTTATCCCCAAATAAGCCCCCTCCCTAGTGTAAATGTTAGTACTGTATTTATCCTCAAATAAGCCCACTCGCCTAGTGTAAATGTTAGTACTGTATTTATCCTCAAATAAGCCCCGCCCCCTCCCCTAGTGTAAATGTTAGTACTGTTTTTATCCTCAAATAAGCCCCCTCCCTAGTGTAAATGTTTAGTACTGTATTTATCCTCAAATAAGCCCTCCCTATTGTTAATGTTTAGTACTGTATTTATCCTCAAATAAGCCCCTTCCCCTAGTGTAAATGTTTAGTACTAATGTTTGTGGAGGGCTTATTTGAGAACCAATTTTAGCTGCTACTCTTTTCAAAATTGAAGATTCTGCAAAAATGAAGGAACCACTTTTAGCCAACAAATAACAAGTACTGATTGTAATGGGGACCATTACAGTTGTCCCCAAACTCCCCTGCAGTTGTCCCATTATGTTCAGCATCCCTAACAGCCAATATATAAATTGTAAAATGAAACCACAGCAATTGAGCTTTTACTGTGTTGTTCGGCAATATCTCATGGCCCCCAAGTACCATTTTTCACCCTTAATCAAATGTTATCTAAATTTCGACCAATTTGGTTACCATAACAAAATGGAGGACCCCTGGTTACCATGGTAACTTTCCGAAAATGTAACCTTATTCAGCATCCCTGGAAACCTCCATTTACTAATTTTTACTGAAATTAGACCTAAAAACAAAAACTGAAATAGGCGACCATTTCAGATCAAAATATGCGTGCACAGCCCCCGCCCTTAATGAGTAAGTCTGAAGTTTCATGGCGATCCTCCCAGTAGTTTCTGAGAAAAGTTATGGCAACCTGTGGCGGAAGAAATGAGAAGTAGCAATAATAATCTTTGCTTGGGGACATAAGTAAACATTGATTTAGCTAAATTTAAAGGTGGCTTTTAAGGGGGGGCTATTTCCAATTGACACAAAAATCACGATTTTGATACTGCAGAATCAAGTTACCTATTGGTCCTGTATTTCCATTTTCGCCCTTGTCGCCTTTAGCTCCAGTTGATCCGACAGGTCCAGTTGCACCAGTGTTGCCCACATTTCCTTGATCACCCTTTGTACCAGTAGGACCAGCGACACCAGTATTACCTACAATAAATATGTCAGCAAACTTTAATTCATTAAAAAAGCAAGTAATGTTCATACAAGTTAATCTTGTTACAATTGGAAATTGCAAATTTACAAATATATTGCAATTGTTTAAATACAAAAAGTACATTCTTTATTGATTTCTCACTGCAAAAGACAAAACTCCTTTCCGGAGAATTTGTTTTGACAAAACATGGCAATAAACCTTCAACTATCAACGTTTCAGTGCACATACATTCAAAAGAAAATGGATGTATTCTGTTGATGCTTCCTAAAATCTACACTTTTCTAATTCAGATAACCTTTCAGCTAATCTTTTCAGGAATCTTAAGCTGATAATTATGAAAAATACACTAAGAAATAGTATAGGATACAGATTTTCAGCAAAATATTTGAAATTGATCGAATTATACATTGTTTTAGTTGACCATCTTTCCTTTTTGTTCTATTTAACTTTCTCCATACTTAACCAAGTGCATAAACCTACTTACCATTGTCACCCTTTTGGCCTGTATTTCCGACATTTCCTGTGGCTCCAACATCACCAGTGACTCCGGACACTCCTGTGGCACCACCATCTCCCTTCTCTCCCATTACTCCAGTGTCTCCCACATTTCCCAGGTCACCCTTTGATCCAGTATTTCCAGTAACTCCAGTCATACCTACAATACCCTGATCTCCTTTAAGTCCTGTGCTTCCCTCTTCACCAGTTGACCCCACTGCTCCTGTGTCGCCCTTTGAACCAGATACTCCAGTGTTTCCTATTTGTCCCTGATCTCCTTTAGCACCAGTTGAGCCTTTCGGTCCTGTGTTCCCCGTCTGTCCTTTTGATCCGGTGTCACCTATGTTGCCTTTCTGGCCATTGTCACCTTTGCTTCCCTGTGGTCCAGTGTTACCAGTTGAGCCAAGGTCACCTTTGGATCCTGTTGCTCCAGTGTTACCAGTACTGCCAGTAAGTCCTGTAGCTCCAACATTACCCGTTGTTCCCTGATCACCCTTCTCTCCTACTTCTCCTTTGCTACCAGTACTACCAACATTTCCAGTGGCTCCAGTATCACCTTTGTTACCCGTTGCTCCCTTTAGACCAGTGTTTCCAACATTTCCTTGTTGTCCCGTTGCACCAACACCACCTGTAGCACCAGTATCGCCCTTTGCACCGGTATTGCCTACTTCTCCTTTTGACCCTGTATTTCCAACTTCTCCTTTCACTCCATTGCTACCAGTATCTCCTTTTACACCAGTATTTCCAGTACTTCCGGTTTGACCTTCTGGACCAGTGGCACCAACATTTCCTTGAATTCCTTGTTCTCCTTTTGACCCTTGATTTCCTTGATCTCCCTTTTGCCCAGTATTTCCAGTAATACCTGTATTACCAATCTGGCCTTGATCACCTTTATCACCTGTTTGTCCCTTCAAGCCTGGTGTACCAGTACTGCCAGTAGCACCAGTGTCACCTTTTGTTCCTGTAGCACCCACAGGGCCCGTGTTACCCACACTTCCAGTGTCTCCCTTTGAGCCAGTACTGCCAGTCTGTCCTGTTGATCCCATTTGTCCCGTACTGCCAACATCACCTTGAACACCAGTGTTTCCAACAGCACCAGTTTGACCTTTATCACCTTTATTGCCCACAGGACCAGTGTTGCCAACACCTCCTGTATCGCCTTTCGCTCCAGTATTTCCAACACTACCCTGTGGTCCAGTGTTTCCAACATTTCCAGTGTCTCCCTTAGAGCCAGTGTCTCCAACTTGTCCTGTTGAGCCAAATGGACCAGTGTTTCCAATCTGACCCTTTTCTCCAGTATTCCCAACAAGACCAGTTGTACCAGAGACGCCAATTTCTCCCTTTCCTCCTTCGACTCCAGTAGATCCTGTTGGTCCCTGAACTCCAGTAGATCCAAACTGTCCTTTTTCACCAGTGGATCCAACAGGACCAGTATCTCCTACCACTCCAGTATTACCGGTCTGTCCTATCTGTCCTGTACTTCCTACCTGGCCAGTGTTTCCCTTTGATCCAGTACTTCCAACATCTCCTTTGGATCCAGTATTACCAGTCTGACCTTGGTCTCCCTTTACGCCCGTGTCTCCTACAACTCCCTGATCTCCTTTTTGTCCAGTGTTTCCAACATTTCCTTGTATGCCCTGGTCTCCTTTTTGTCCAGTGTTGCCCGTGATGCCACTAGATCCTGTAGCCCCTACATTACCAGTGTCTCCCTTTGGTCCAGTGTTTCCTGTTTGTCCTGTTGCCCCTGTTGATCCAACGACACCCTGTACTCCCTGAGTTCCTGTTAGGCCAGTTTGTCCCTTTTCTCCAGTGCTACCTACAATACCTGTGGATCCAATTTGTCCTGTATCTCCCTGGTCACCTTTAGAGCCAGTATTGCCGACATTACCCTGCACACCTTGGTCTCCTTTACTACCAGTCATTCCAATCGCTCCAGTATTTCCAATATCACCTGTGATTCCCTGAGCACCAGTGCTGCCTTTTACACCTTGCACTCCGGTATCTCCGAGAACGCCTTGTATCCCCTGAGTTCCCTTGATTCCCTGATCTCCTTTGAGTCCAGTAGAGCCAACATCTCCCTTTGCTCCAGCACTACCAGTGTCTCCCTCGACTCCTGTGTCTCCAACATTCCCTTGATCTCCCTTTACACCAGTGTTGCCAACAACACCTTGATCACCTTTAGATCCAGTTGCCCCAATATCACCAGTTTGTCCCTTTACTCCAGTTTGACCTTGAATTCCTGTGCTTCCAACATCACCTGTTGATCCCTCGGTTCCTGTGTCACCAATATCACCCTTAGAGCCAGTGCTGCCAACATTTCCCGTTTCTCCCTCGAGTCCTGTTTCACCCTGTATACCAGTGTTTCCAACATCTCCCTTGGGTCCAGTACCACCAGTTTGTCCCTTTACACCAGTGTCTCCAACAGCTCCAGTTACACCTTCGTTACCTTGGCTGCCAGTATCTCCCTTCAAACCTGTACTTCCAACACTTCCTGTATCCCCTTTTACACCAGTGCTTCCTGTTTGACCTTTAGGCCCAGTGTTGCCAACATTTCCTGTAGCACCAACAGCTCCAGTGCTTCCTGTTAGACCTTGGTCTCCTTTGACACCAGTATTGCCTGTCTGTCCTTGGACACCAGTATCTCCAACTACACCTTTGAGCCCTGTGTTCCCAAATTGTCCTTTCTGTCCAGTTGCTCCTTGCACTCCCGTTTCACCTTGGATACCTGTTGTTCCAAACTGTCCCTTGGCACCGGTTTCTCCAAATTGACCCTTCGTTCCAGTCGCACCAACATCACCAGTTTGACCTTCGACACCTGTATCACCGACCACACCCTGCTCTCCTTTAATTCCAGTGTTACCGGTCTGTCCTTGTTCACCCTTGCTGCCATTGCTTCCTTTTTGTCCAGTAGCACCAGTATTGCCTTCATCTCCCTTTGTTCCTGTGCTGCCAAATTGACCCTTTTGTCCTGTACTGCCAACAGCCCCAGTGTCTCCCTTTTGACCTGTAGCTCCTTGGTCTCCTCCATCTCCTTTAGCACCAGTATTTCCATCTTCACCTTTTATTCCTGTACTACCTACAGCTCCAGTATTGCCCTCAGGTCCAGTGCTTCCTGTCAAACCTGTTGAACCCTTTACACCAGTGTCGCCTATCTGACCTTTTTCACCCGTTGTTCCCTTCACTCCAGTGTTTCCATCATCACCCTGGGATCCCTTGTCACCAGTACTTCCTTTTTGTCCATCACCTCCTTTAACTCCAGTGGCCCCAACTTGTCCAGTACTTCCTGTTGCACCTACACTTCCAGTAGCACCAACAGCTCCAGTATTTCCAGTCTGACCCTGTATGCCAGTGCTTCCAACAGCTCCAGTTTCTCCTTTGACACCAGTACTACCAGTTTGTCCGTTGGCTCCAGTGTTGCCCACAACTCCAGTTTCACCTTGAATACCAGTGTTACCCGTTTGTCCCTGAATTCCAGTATCGCCAACTTGTCCTTTCAATCCTTGTTCTCCCTTAGCACCTGTATCCCCAACATTACCTTGGGGTCCTGTGTTGCCTACTCCACCTTTTTCTCCCTGGATACCAGTATCACCAACATTTCCAGTGGCACCAACTTCCCCTTTAGCTCCTGTATTTCCAACATTTCCTTGGTCACCCTTAAGTCCAGAAGTACCAGTTGCACCAGTGTCGCCTTTTACACCAGTTGACCCTACATTTCCTGTGTCACCTTTGTTTCCCTGTGTACCTTGTGGACCAGTATCACCAACATTTCCTTTTGTACCCTGAATGCCAGTATCTCCTATTTGTCCTGTATTTCCCTTAGGGCCAATGCTACCAGTAGATCCTACAGCACCTGTGTTTCCAGCAATGCCTTGGTCTCCTTTGGCTCCAGTGCTGCCTGTAGTTCCCTTTAATCCGGTATTTCCAACATCTCCCTTTACACCAGTGCTTCCAACAACTCCTGTTGACCCTGTAGGCCCAGTAGATCCCACATCTCCCTTTTGGCCCGTATTTCCTTGGATGCCTTGAGAGCCTTTTACTCCAGTGTCTCCAGTCTGTCCTGTATTTCCTGTAGCACCAAGTTCGCCTTTTAGTCCAGTGGCACCAACAACACCAGTATCACCCTGTATTCCCGTATCTCCTTTGGTGCCCTGGATACCCGTGGAGCCTACCGCTCCAGTATCTCCTTTGGTGCCCTGCAATCCAGTTGAACCCTGAATCCCTGTATCGCCAACATTACCTTTCAGTCCTGTACTACCAACTAGTCCAGTTGCACCCTGAATGCCTGTGTCACCAACTTGTCCAGTCTCTCCTTTCAGGCCCTGTGTTCCAGTATCACCAACATTGCCTTTGTCTCCCTGAACACCAGTACTCCCAACAGCACCAGTTCCACCTTCAATGCCTTGATCTCCTTTGCTTCCAGTACTGCCCACTGCTCCAGTATCCCCCTTTACACCAGTAGCACCTACTTGTCCAGTGGATCCAACACTTCCTGTTTGTCCCTCTTCACCTTGGGATCCTTTAGTACCATCATTTCCTTTGACGCCAGTATCTCCCACAACACCCTGGATACCCTGTGTACCTGTACTCCCAACGTCGCCTTCTAATCCTTGATCCCCTTTAACTCCTTGATCTCCCTTTACCCCGGTATTTCCAACCTGCCCTTGATCTCCTTTGGCACCCCCATCTCCTTTTGTTCCTTGAACTCCTGTGCTACCTGCGACACCAACAGACCCAGTAGATCCAACTTCACCTTTCTCTCCTGTGTTACCAGTATCACCCCCATCTCCTTTTTGACCCGTGGCACCAACAGCTCCAGTGTCTCCTTTAACACCTGTATCCCCTACAGAGCCCTTAGTTCCCGTAGTACCAAATTGCCCTTTTGTGCCAGTGTCACCAACATTTCCTTTAGAGCCTTGATCGCCTTTAACCCCAGTTGCTCCAACAGGTCCTGTGTTGCCCACTGCACCAGTGTTTCCTTCCGTGCCAACATTTCCTTGATCTCCCTTCTGTCCTGTGCTGCCAACTTGTCCAGTAGACCCTACTGCTCCTGTGCTACCAGTCTGGCCCTTTAGACCCGTGCTACCTACATCTCCTGTTGTTCCCTTGGCCCCTGTGTTTCCTACAACTCCCTGGACACCAGTTGCTCCAGTTTGACCTGTCTGACCTTTAACCCCAGTGCTACCAGTGTCGCCAATATTTCCTTCACCTCCCTGTGCTCCTACGTCTCCCTTTTGACCAGTTGACCCAACAAGCCCGGTTGAACCAACTTCTCCCTTGGCTCCCGTATTCCCAGCAACACCCTGTAAACCTGTAGATCCAAACTGTCCCTCTTCTCCTTTACTGCCATCTTGTCCTTTAATACCTTGAGCTCCATCGCTTCCCTTTGCTCCGTCATCACCTTTAACACCTTGTATACCTTGAGTACCTGTGGCCCCTGATACACCAGAGACTCCTTGGATCCCATCATCTCCCTTAGTACCTTTTTGTCCAGTGCTTCCTACAACTCCAGTGGCTCCTACATTTCCAGTGTCGCCCTTGGATCCAGTGGCTCCAACATTGCCAGTGGCTCCAGTAGTGCCAACATTGCCAGTCTGGCCTTTTTCACCAGTAGCTCCAACACCACCAGTGTCTCCCTTTGATCCAGTGTTCCCAACATCACCTTTGACACCAGTATTGCCAAACTGTCCTTTTGCACCTTCTGAGCCAGTGTCTCCTTTTGTTCCTTGTACACCAGTACTTCCTACTACTCCTTGGATACCCTGTTCACCTTTAGTACCTCCATCTCCCTTACTTCCCTTTCCACCTTGGATTCCTGTGTCGCCTACATTGCCTTTGTCACCAGTCTGTCCTTCCGTACCTGCATTTCCTGTATCACCCTTTGCTCCAGTGTTTCCTGTCGATCCTTGATCTCCTTTTGAACCAGTTGCTCCGGTTGGACCAGTGCTTCCTACAACTCCAGTTGCCCCAACACCACCTGTGGCTCCAACATCTCCTTCGTTTCCTTGATCACCCTTCAATCCTGTTGAGCCTGCGACTCCCGTGCTCCCCACTGGTCCTGTATTGCCTGTGGCACCAACCTGACCTTTAACTCCTGTGTCGCCTACTTGTCCAGTACTACCAGTGTTACCAACTGCTCCAGTAGAACCCTTCTCCCCTGTGGCACCTTCCACTCCTTGCACACCAGTGTCTCCAATGTCTCCTTTGTTACCTTGTACTCCAGTTATGCCACTAACTCCCTGTATCCCAGTACTGCCAGTATCGCCCTTTGAACCCTGGTCTCCCTTTGCACCCCCTTCTCCCTTCTGACCAGTGTTTCCAATTTGTCCTTGCACTCCTGTGCTTCCAGTTACACCAGTAGATCCTTTGATACCAGTATCACCAGTCTGACCTTTGCTCCCAGTTGCTCCAACTGCACCTGTTGTCCCTTTAGACCCAGTTGACCCAGTGTCTCCTTTGCTCCCGGTGTTGCCAGTAGTCCCCTGGTCGCCTTTGGTTCCGGTAGCACCAGTTAAGCCTGTATCTCCAGTTGCACCTACAGCACCAGTAGATCCTTTCTCTCCTGTATCACCTTTTGCACCAGTATTCCCCGTTGTTCCCTGAACACCAGTGTCACCCTTGATACCCTGATCACCCTTAACACCAGAACTTCCAATCTGACCTTGTTCTCCCTTCAAACCTGTTAAACCCGGTGCTCCAGTCGATCCCACAACACCAGTGGTTCCAACAGGTCCGGTCGCTCCAACATTCCCAGTGGATCCCTCGATTCCTTGACTACCAGTGTCTCCTTTAGCACCAGTGGCACCAACCTGGCCAGTGGACCCTACATTACCATCTGTTCCTTTCTCACCTTTAGATCCAGTATTGCCAACATCGCCTGAAGCCCCAACAGGTCCAGTGTTACCAACAACTCCTTGGTTTCCCTGTTGTCCTTTAGCACCTGTGTCGCCCTTTATTCCAGAGTCTCCTTTGTCCCCTGTTGCTCCTTCAACACCAGTATCTCCTTTAAGGCCTGTTGCACCAGTTGACCCCGTATCCCCTTTGATTCCAGTTGCTCCCATTTGACCAGTACTACCAACAAGTCCCGAGACACCTGTAATATCAAAGATTTGTAGTGGTATCTTTAGATACTTCCAAGGCCATGTAAAATTATTTCGATTAACTTCAATCACGAACCTATTTGTTTCTACAAGGAAATCGCACCTTACTGATAAACAAGCATTCTGAATTTTATTACAATAAAATTTACATCATCCTGTTCAAAGAGCACTAATGTAGATCTTAATTATAAAGCCTAGTTTTAAAGAAATCTGAAAAACCTATGGAGAAGATCTCTAGACAAGATGTAAATACTGAAATAAACAAAGGGCAAATAACTTTTAAAAAAATAGAAAATGCCACTTAAAGAAAATTGAATCATGACTATGAAGTCCCAATTTAAGAGATTTGAAAATTGCAGATCTCCAAACAAACAAGTTTAGATTGGTCCAGCAATGTCATTCCTGTCCAATTCTGACTGGCATATGAAAAAATGTACTAAGCTAGAATTTGTGCATCAAAAACATGTCCAATCTTGTGACATTATAAAAATCTACCACAAAACTGAAATACCAAATTGGCACGGCACTATCATAATTTTCACCCTGATGACATTTTCATTGGTTTTTTGGTCAAAAGATACCAATCTGACCTTGACCTTTGACTCAATGATCTTCAGATAAGTCAAGATTTATTGTAAAAGACCAAGTTTGCTTCATTATGTCAAAATGTTTACCAGTCGATACAAAATTTTATATTTTATCTAACGATATTTTAACCTTAAAACCAATATCATGATTATCAAGTAAGCTTTATCCTGTAAATTTTTTTACCAGTAAGGCAATTATCAATTCCTCAATTCTCATCCTGAGCCCCCCCTTTCTGACCCCGACCCAATGTCTATTTGTGGAAGATATTGAATCCACATTTTATCTCTCACTTTTTACTGTACATCTAAGTATGTGTGCTGTATTTGCAATAAAGTGACATGTCACAAGAGAAATAATTCTGACTTCCAATGAAAAGTAAACTTCCAAAGTATACATCATTAATGTCTAATTTAAGTTCTGTTTTATTGATGTTGTAAAACATCAACATTTTAAGTAACAGTTGCTGTTGCTCGAGTGATTAAATTGGGAGTAAAATAAACATAGAACATACATTACTTGGAAAGTAACAATCTTTGTAGTCAAATATATTTTATTTCACAAAAGAATCTTGGCAAAGAACTGAGGTTCATCTGTTGAAAAAGTTCAGTGATAACAATGCTGTCAGCCATGTTGGTTTTCTAACGAGGGAACCAATATCCGGGTATATAATAAGGAAATGATCATTTTGTCTAAAATTTACTATTTGATATGTATGAATACAGGAAATCTTGGAAATAGAAATCCAACAGGGAAAGCAAAGCTCAAAAGTTTAAACCATTTGGGACCTACATGAAACATGGTGTAGTAACTGATATTCCATATCAATGTTTATCAGAAGCTAAGAACTTTCTCAAACAGTTCAAGCACATTTTGAGCCTATATGAAAAACAAAAATTCCAAAATTTCAACAGATTTGAGCATCAAGGATAAAAAAGCCTTGTTGAGTTTTGTTATTGGTGTAGTACATACCTTGTATTCCTTGGACTCCAGTGCTTCCGACCACTCCAGACACACCAGAAAATCCCTGTATTCCTGAGTCTCCCTTTTCACCCTTTTCACCACCTGAAGGACCAGTAACTCCAATCATTCCAGTAGATCCAACAGGTCCAGTGAAACCAGTTTGTCCAAGGTCACCCTTCAGTCCAGTGTTTCCAACAGCCCCAGTATCACCCTTCTGGCCAGTTTCTCCACCAGGTCCAAGTTCTCCTGTTGGTCCCAATGGACCAGTTTCTCCAAGGTTACCCTTGCTTCCTTTGAGACCACTGGCACCTACTGGACCTGTGTTTCCAACTCCCTGAATACCCGTTTCACCCAAGTCTCCTTTCAAACCAGTCTCTCCAAACTGTCCCTTAATACCAGTTTCACCAAACTGTCCCTTTTGCCCCGAGACTCCAGACACTCCGGTCTCTCCTTCCACTCCTTTCAAGCCCTTGTCACCTTTTTCACCTTTCTGTCCAGTCAACCCAACGTCACCAGTGTCACCTTTGAGTCCAGTCTCGCCCTCCGGCCCTGTCAATCCAGTGCTACCTTCAACACCTGTAATTCCAGTCTCGCCAGTGTCACCTATACCAGTGAATCCAGTCTCACCAGTTGGACCAGTAATTCCAGTCTCTCCAAACTGTCCCTTGTCTCCTGATGTACCCTTTTCACCAGTATATCCTGTGAATCCAGTCCATCCCGTCTCTCCCTCGGGTCCAATTGTTCCAGTGCTTCCAGCAGGACCTATCATTTTAACAAGAAATTGTTAAGGGTCATCTATATAGCAGAATAGTGTTGAATTTCAAACACGAATAAATACCTGAAGATTTGCACAAAAAATGTCATGTAATATACCAAATGTTTGTTTGGACATGTAGCTTCTTACAATCACCAATACTATGCTATAGATGCTACCAGTTTCTTCTGTAGAGTAACTTTGTGGTAAGATTTGGCATGGAATAATTCTAAGTCATGCAAATGATCAAACCTGAAAAATAGCCATGCTGTTATGTTCACAAGTGTCTATAGCACAGGGTAGGAGCATTTGTTTGACCGGATTTTACTGTATGTACGTATAAACACTTATTTTGTTTTGACCTTGAAATGCAAATGGCAGCTGAGAATAATATTACACAAATATGGCTTAAAGGAGGCATTTCAGTTAATAAAAAAACTCCTATATCGTACTTTTAAGACATCTCATCATAGTAACATGAACATTTGAATGTCAATTTGTTAAAATGGTGAGTTTGCAGCCTTTTTCAGAAATAGGCATATTTTACCAAACTCAACGGTTGAACATTTTTTCATAAAAGCAGTCTTCTTGCCACTTCAAGAATACTTTATATTGTCCAATAAGAGCATTTTTGATGTTTTAAATACCTCCTCATATGCCATATTTGTGTGATATCATTCACGACCGCCATTTGCAATTCAAGGTCAAAATAAAAACAGCGTTTATACATATAATAACGTCAAAGCTGGTCAAACCAATGCTCCTATTTTGTGCTTTAGACACTTTTGAGCAAAACGACATGGCAAGTTTGTGTAATATATGGGATACAAATGAGTTAATTATGTCCCCCTGAAACATGCATTTTTCTTACGTTTTGTTGAAATTTACAAACAGCTTAACAAATTACATGTCAACAGCAAGACCCAGAGTTTGCCATGATACATACTAAAAGTTCATCATGTTACTTCTGTGACATTGCACCATAATAGGGATTTATAGGCCTGTAAAATATCAATGTTTTGACTGGATTTGCTGTTTAGATGCCCCTTAAATAATATTTCTGAAAAATTACCTAGGTACAGAATTGTGAATTTATATAGCTTTCCAACATAAATTAGAACTATCACAAAGATAGATGACAACCCGATTCCAGGTTACCAACTTTTTGTTGCTGTGGCAAAAACAATATCTTGTGCAAACTTAAATTCTAAACCTACCAAAACTTATAGAACCGTCTTAATGACCCTCTTCCTAGAACCACCAAGATTCCTATTCTGCCCAAGACATTTGCTGATTATTTAAAAAAAGGGGAAAAAGCGTATCAGCAAGCAGATGCACAACTTCAATGTACATATAATCAGACTTTCATATGCTTCAAAATGTCTAGAGAAAATTTTGTCCAAAATATGGGCAAAGCATAGCTGGATACCAATTATTGAATCAAAAAACCTAATCTGTGTTTGCTGGCTACACCATGGAAGCTTGGCTGAAAACTACATTAGTTGATATCCGATAGGAAAGTGGGCATAACTGCCATAACAAAGGGATCTTGACACCCACCATTAAATGATCTTTATTGGTTCTATGTTTGACGGATCTTTTCTCTACTTTTCCCTTCTTTCTCCTTTCCTCTTAATAAACTGATGACAAGCTAAAAAAAACTAGAACTTTCCGAGAAATACAGATAAAACTTCAACTACCAAAATCAAAGGTGGCCAGCAATTTCCGCCATCATTTTCCTGATCAGTCTCAAAATTGAATGGGCACAACTAGGAGTTTCCTAACAACATTTAGTCCACAATTGTAAGTAAAAGGGACAATACTGCAATGAAAATATTCAGATCCAAAAACCAAGCCCAGGAGCACATCTTCAGTGTGCACATCATTTCAGGGAAGTTGATGGAAACTAGCAGAGTGAGACAATTTAAAAAGACAGGCCATATAACCAATTGTAGTATATGCTCATGGTAATAAATTCTTTTGTCACATCTATTTCAAGAATATCTATTCAAGATATGCTTTCAAGATTGAATACAAATTACTTTATAAACTGCGCCAATGATAAAGCTGATTTTGTACATACCCGTTTCTCCATCCGGCCCAATGAAGCACTGATCACATACTGGTGGAGAATCGTAAGCTGCAAATTAAAACAGTCACTAATGTATATTTATTTTTGATCAATGGAGTTCAAGTCATCAATTTTACATACAAACAAGGTTGCACTTTACATCCTGTTTTCACTAAGATATAAAACAGCTAATTTGCACAATTGAGACTACATTAAGCTATTTAATTGTCCCAAGAAAATCCCAAGTGGAAATCCCACAGGTTCCTATTTTCATATCGGAAACAATTTGTACAGCTGTTAGCGTTTTTTTTTTTTTATTACCCTTCTGATTATAAGCCAAGACTAATCCTGATGAAAGTGTTATAAAACTATTTTAGGACAGTAGTAAAATTCATCTTTCAGTTAATACTTGCCACCAGTAGTATTTACAGCAACTTGAAACGAAAAGCTGTAAGGGACAGGAAAAAACGTGGAGTAGATCATGCCTTTGTGTAGAGGGGGAGTAAAGTAGGTGGTGTGCGTTAAGTTGGAGTTTAGTTCCATGGAAATAGGACCAATGGGGCCATTAAAACTCCACCCAATATAGCTGTCTGCATCATAACAAAGCTGCTGTGGCACTGGGAATTCAAACTATAACAAAAATATACATGTATAAATATACAATATCTGCTGTGTGGATAAAGTAATCTCAAATTCAGTAAAATTTCAGCATCATTAAAAAAATCCAAACAAAACATTAACTAGAACCGTCGTTCAGAGTGCCAACTCAACCCCCGCCCCTCCACCACCCCTCGGGTGAAGATTTTCCAACAAACACCTGTTTTTAGTGGACTGGTTACCACGGCAACCCAAATTTGTGGGGGAAAACCTGCATGCATATGTAGACATGAGTCCCTAACATTCCTGTGTATTTCAAATGAAATCGGTCGATAGCTATATAGGAGTTGACAAAGTGCGGGAGGTATAATTAGTTGGGTAGTATTTATACATGGTAAAAGTTGAGGAAAATCTATAAACTTTTAGTAGATTAAATTATATCTTTAATTTGTTTATTTCCCAGATTTACACTGAACTTGGACTGAACGCAAGACCCAGACGAACCCAAGATCTGCGAACCTTGGTATAAATATTTTAAAGTGTCGGGTGAAAAGCTGCCCCCTTTACAGTACATTATAGATGTGTAAATATATTTGCATTTCTAACAAATAGCAAAATTCGCAAAATCAGGTTTCAAAAATACAATATTTAAAACCCTCCAAAAATCATTCTGCATCTCAAGTGAGAAAATATATCCAATATATTGCAAAGCCTGTTCTGATTTGACCTTGATGTTGTAAGTGAACATGAAATGGAGGCAAAAAAGATCTTTTATGAATTTTTCAGGGTTTTTAGCCCCCATATGTACTCCACAAGTAAAATGCACATAACCTACAGGGTGTGTTGAGATGTACATAACCACAATTTAGGATCTAATGAAAGTTTCTTGAAGGTTTTGGAAAACAGGGAGGTTATAAATGCCTAAGGAGCATATTGGAAATCAAATTTTGTATGGGATTCATTTTTGCATTGATATGCGAAGAAAGTTTATAATGCCTTGCGATTATTGGTTTGGAATTAACACTAGATGGTATCCATGTTAATTCAGTTTCAACTTGCTTTTACAGATATTTCATTTTATTTATACCATTTCATAACCCTAAAGAAAACTACTAGATACATTATTTTAAATCAGACATAACTTAACCCAGTATTGCGAACAAAATGGCGTCATTCATATACAGCTGAAGGTCAGAGGTCAGTCAAGCAGATGTGCCACAATAGAGTTGGAAAACCATGATGCTATGTTTATTGGAAAGGTGCTAAAATATTTTTACATAGAGTTTATAGTAATATATCCTTATCAAATTACAAAATGAAAAGTAAAACAGCGACATGCGACTGCTTGGGTGTCTACTGGATATGAAGTAATTGGTAGAATTGAAATTCTAAACAATGTTTAACACTGGCCTATTGAAATCCTTGAAATTGGGAATCAATGGTGCATTCATTTACTTCGAAAATGCCTTACTCAAAATAATTGGTCTCATTTGCAATTTAAGTCTGGATTTCTAGATAGGCATTTGCAAAATCATGTGTTCATGAGTTTCTGAAGAGGCAAGTTCACAAAATAAAGTATTGTCATTATGTAGTTAATGTTCAGCCCTGCATACACTTACCTCTTGTAAACCAGGTTCTACATTAAATGTGATGTCCTCTTTATATACTAACTCAAAGTTAGTGATTGAAAGTTCTTTCCATATAAGAATGCTGCCTGTGCAAGATATCGTGATATTAGGTTCTATGTAGAAGCTAACACTGAACAAAATGCTGCCACGAGGGAGTTTAATATTGGAATTTATCCATGCTGTAGGTAAAGGTATAACTTCAGCTTTTCCATAGTAACTTCCTCTTTCTGTCAATTCATAACCATAATTGTACGCTGAAAAAGAGACAATGGGATAAATTATTCATTGCTTCCTATATTGTAGTTTCACCCCTGGTACTACCTACAGTCGACAGACTTCCTATCAAAATATAAGTGAAAAATTTGTCCAAAATTGACATCAACAATTGGCATTAATTGATGTTATCAAATTTGATAACATTTTTTGGGTCCCGAAATAAAAACACTTTCAGTAATGCTGAAGCTTGGGAAAATCAATTGCCTGTTGGGCAAATCAACACTATTGTCTACAAAATGTTTGCCTTGGTATTTTCTAAGGGAAACGGGTTTACTATGATAGAGAAAATATTGTAGGTGCACCAATTCACAAATAAACTAATGTCAAATTCATTGATACGGAAGGTATTGCTGGATTGACGTACAATGGAAATCTTGCCCTAGCTACATGATTTTATTGTAAGAATATGTACCTTCACTCTGAACTTGTGAGACTTGTACCAATACCACCAGTACCCCAACTGCAAACAGGCCTAGGGGCGCCATTCTTCACTCTGAAACATGTAAAAAAATTACTGATATTGCATTTTTTGTGCATAAACATGTTCAACATAAGTTTGTTTACATATTTTTACTCATGTCACCAATCTTTCGGATACATAGCTTGAGCTCTACTCACATTACCTTATTTAATATTACATTCGATTTGTCATTAGTGCCAAAATCACAAAAAAATTTTCACTGTCGCCATCTTTAAAATTGATTAGTACAATTTTGGATAAAATTAACTAGTGACTGTTTTCGAAAACAATCAAATTATGCGAAGATGATGTCTGGGTACGGTTTAGCCAAATGAATTAAACGGTTTAGCCAAATGAATTAAACAAGTTTTTGCTTTGATTTGTGAGCTAACAAGGACAGATACATCCAGACTACGGATGCGGGAAGATTGTCAACATTTTAAAAACACGCGAGATATCTAGTGTAAACCTGTCGGCAGTCGACAACGACCATCGTTTTTTATACAAGGGAGTTTCAGGAAAGTATTCCTGTGATACCATAAACTATTTTCAGACATCTGTTTATATATTATGTAAAAAAGAATTGGGAGTAAGTTTTTCTTTGCCATGGGACAAGAAAAAATCTATATTGCATCTTTGTTTCATGTAAACCAGAATTTAACATTTAAATGATGTCGCAAAATTTACACCTCTCATATAACTAGATATATGGTGTAGCTTGGTTTCACATATTTGAAATGTATACACGACGCGAGGTATTGGGAAGCAAAATTCAATTGCCAGGACAAAACAACTGTTTTTACCCTTTTTGATTCTAAACAATTATAAATATCATGTTATCTTAGACTGGATTAGAATCTGGTCCAAATGTCAGAATTTGAATTTTTTAACTAAGAATTTGCATCTAATTACCATCATAACCAAATTTGTGTAAAATATAGTAAAAAATAGTTTTAATGAGCCATTACAGAAATAGCTATCCATACAGTTGCTAAGGAAGCTTGGAAACCACAGTATCAATTTTTATATGTCACAAGATTTTATTTAAACACCGTTTTCCTTTAAGCTAGCAAATTAAACTGCTGCCATTTTCTTTAATCCAGAAATGGAAGTCGGTTATGTTTAAATCTACATAGCAAATCTCATCCAAATTGACAATATTTATATTCCGACCAAGATCTCCACTATGTAGCAATATTTGGCAAAATCGTACATCATCTAAACCTTTGACAAATCAGAAGCCCCCATTTCATTACCATGGCTTTCGAGCTATTTGAAAGTGTTGCTATTGTGTTGGGTATCCTTAGAAACCCCTATATATTAAGCTAAATCTTGCAACACCCTCATTTCCATCACTCAGAAGCCAAAACGAGGCCATTGTTTCAAAAATCCAGAAATAGGCGTTGCAGTTATGTTGTATATCTTTCCCGTTTCATGAAAACCAACAATTCACTACTTTGTTCAATATTCCCACTGTAATGTCAAGGCACTCCCTAACATAGTTAACCTATGTTTGGGAAAATGAAAAAATCACTTCAAATTCAGAAGCCTTTGAATTGTCCAATCAGAAAATGTACTATTTAATTTTAAATTGACATCTATAATTTTGCCAGTCTGTAGATCTATAGCAGCCAATTTATGGAAAATGTCTTGTTTTGATTTACTTTAAAGAGAGTCTTAAACTTGCGTAAAACGGAACAGAAGTTATGGCTCAAAATTTTTAACCTATCAGAGGCTGTGTTTGGGTCATCTTGGACGGTTTTTGTAAAAAACAAAGACTAAACAAAATCCCCTCTGAAAAACTACACATAGTGCAGCTCACACTAAATCAATGTTTAAAATGGATGAAGATCTCTGGACAAGACCGAAATAACGAATCAAAATGCTGCACAAGATTTTATAGTATACTAAGTGTCAAAACTCGAGAAACCCCCAGATGAACACAATGTCACAACATATGTTTAATTTCAAAGACAATAATTAATGCGACTGCACTGCAATAAGAAACTAGAAATGTTGAGACATAAAAGCCATCTACAAATGTTGTCAAATTAGATAAATTCAAAATTTTCAGATGGCTTACTATCTGGTGTGATAGTCTGGAATATTTAGTATCCTCAATGCACCTTTACTTGAAGTTTAAATATTTGAATTACATTGAATTATGCAGACATCCATATATAAAATATGGAAGCTTGGAATAACTTCCTTTCTTACTCATTAAAGAAATCTATAAAGGATTCTTCTGGATTCCATTCACATGTGGAAGACTATACAAATCCCATCATTAACAAGAGCTGTTTGAGAACAGCATAGCTCGTTCGCAAATGTTGTCAATAAATAATTAAAATATATTAATTAGTATGGTTTTGCAAATTGCATTAATAATATTTATATTGTTTACTTATCAGATTGTGTATTAATGCAATTTTCAAAACCATACCAATTTATGTATATATATTATACATATACAATGTAACATAGCAACACAAATGACGAAGGAAGACATATGTAAATTATTTATTGACAAACATTCGGGAGACAAGCTATGCTGTTGTAGATTGAATAAATATATTAAATTGATTTTGAACCTATTTCTTCAGTTTTGATAATCATCCAAATGAGTTGTCTCCCTTGAAAAAATGTGAAACCGTATAAATTGTCTGAGCATTTTCACATTGATATCAGCACCCTAGTACAAGTATAAAGTGATGTGTTAATAGCTTTCAACACTTGCAAAGTTTTTTCCAAAAAAATCTTTCAGTTTAACTCCGGCAAGGGGTAGTTTAACCACCACAGGGACCCTAATACCATGTTTTACTATGCCTTTCAACACTCGCAACATAAACTTAACGCAAACATGTTCTAAGAAACAAAAAAACAGATTTAAAAAAAAAAAAATCCATTTTTTAGTTTTCCTCCAGGAAGGGATAGTCTTACTCCAGAGAGACTATTGCCAATTATCAGCACCCTAGTACAATTATAAAGGTATTAATACCTTTCAACACTTTCACCAAAAACTTAACGCAGAAATATTCCAAGTCCAAAATTTTGAGAAATGTTTTTTTTTTATAAAATATCTTAAAAGTTTAACTCCAGCAGAGGATAGTTTAACAACCATAGCGACCATATTACCATAAATTACTGTGCCTTTCAACAATTGCACCAAAAACTTGACATTTGGAAAACCCAAGCCGGAGTGACAACATAAGCACTCTCTTCTTCGAAGAGACGAGCTAAAAGCTAAAATTGCTATTCCATTTGTAATGGAATATATATACATGATTTATCATTTGCAGATAAACAATTGAAGTTAGTGTTCCGATTAATCGAGTTCGTCGAGTATCACTTGCTCGAGACGTTTGATCAATTAATCGAGTAAGAAATCTGTAATCGATTTTCGTCGGAAGTGCCCTACATCAGGTTTTATGAAAATATATTAGCTGGATTTCAGATAAACATACGCAAATTCAGCTTGACAATGTCTACTATGCTTGTATCATACAAAATCAAGCGTCACAATAGCTGGTACAGTGTTGTAATACTAGGCGGAATGCAAACGTACCGATGACTAAGATTTCGTTTGTAAGAGCATAAGCGACTAGCTATGGAAGCAACGTTAACATATACATACGATCTTTCTTCCCGATAAACACACATGGTCTATTTTATGGAAACATTTTGGTTTTTAATGAAAACCAGAAGCAAAAGGTCAGTTAAGTAGAGATATTTTAACTATGACAAAAACTATTTGTAAAATGTGCAGAAAGTCGTATTTCTTCAATGGTAAGTCACAGTTCTACGTTCGTTTTCAAAGTATATTAGATTTCGATAACGGATGGATTAAAGCATTTTACAGCCCGTGCAAAAATTTCTAATTAGGTAAATACTCCAATGAAAAATCCTTTTGTTGTTTTTTTTCTGTGTTGAATAAAATTATTAAAAAAAAAATTTTGGTTCATTTTTATCTGTAATAAACAAATAAAAACACAGGAAGATAGTATACATGTAGGTATACCAGTTTATTAGCTACTGAAATTGTTGAAAGCATTTCACAAAATATTGAGACATTAATACAAAAAATACATTTGGAAATTAATCGGTTTTAATTGATCATCGATTGGTTACACACAAGTGATGATCAATCACAAAAATGCAACCGATTCCCAACACTAATTGAAGTTCATATTGAAGTTTTAAAAGCTATTCTCATATTTAAAAGTGAGACTAGTTATCTCCCCTGGAAGCACCAAGGCTTATCCTAGCATTCAATGAAAATGTTTCCGTGCACATTAAATTGAAAATAATGATGAGTATGCTGAAAATTTGCTTCAAATAACTGCTTTCATCAAAATACAGCAAGTCATTTCTTGTAGATCTTGTGCAGAATGAATACCATTAATTTGGAACCAAGTTTCAATATAAAATATAGGGACTTGCAAGATGGTGTGAAAAGGGTGGTAACTGCAATGTCCAATTTTGCCAAGACAGCTGGTCCGAGCACATGTTATTGGTAGTGTATTTGAAATGGGTCTTGATGCTTAATGTCACAGTAAGGAAGGAGGCCACCATTTATCAATGACTTTATAAGGTATTTTCTTATTCGTTAGTCTAAGTGAAATATTTGTTCTTTCATCTGCGAAACGCTACCTGAGTGTGGTATGTTCTAATGAGTTTTTTTTGCTGCTTTGAACCAGAAAATATCTGGTCGATAAAAGTCTTTTAAATGAAAGCTAATACATAGTTATTTTGTGTGAATTTCAGGCTTTTTAATGCTAGCAGAAGGAAGCAATTAATATTCTCATAAAATTACAAACTATTACCTCCCTTCATGGTATAGCTTTTCCGAGAAAAGTTTATTTACATCTTATGTTTTTGTAAATTGGCATTAAGTATTAATAAAAAACTATGATATACAAAAATATTTCATAATATACTACCTTATGAACTTTGACAGTAGTTTTAAAATACAAGTAATGATAAAAAACGTTTGTTTAGTACCAGAGAAAGGGACTATACTGTAGAGTTATTTCCTTTGCATTACTATACATTCTATAAAAGCTTCGTTATTAATTTCAGTTATCCCTCTTGCTGATCATGATCCAGTTAACATTGATTTAATTGCAAATCGTAATTAAATTACAGTCAAACAATCCAAAAAAAATGTTTACTTTCAATTTTGGATGACTTAATCTATATTAGTGGTTTTCTTAATTTGTCAACTTTTTAATTTAAGTCCCTATAAAATAGTCATCATGTCAAGTTAAAACTTTAAAAAACATTCAATTGTTTAAATCACTAGACCTGTGATGATTTTATGCCAAATAGGGAATGTGGGAAAAGGTAATCAACGATTACAAAACTCACTGTCAGCAGCCATCACAAAAAAATGAATTTACTAAAATGCCACAAACTTGCTAGAATATAAAATTGATGCCAAATTAAATCATTTGATGCAAACATTTATGAATACAATTCAAAATCTAGAATTAATTCAGATCTAATTTTTGATGTAATTTTTGATAATTTTTTTGTATGTTTTAAGTATCGAAATCGGCATATAGAAAAGAACAAACGTTAATAAACGAATGCAATGGATTGTAATTAATTCAAATAATTAGTTACAGATGATTTCCAAAGACATAAGGTATAGTTAGACGTTTTCGGCTGTACATGCAAGTTTGTAAATTCGACACTGATAAAACCACCGTCCTCGTCGTTGCCATGACAGCCGATCGAAGCTCCGATCACGAATGCACTGTCAAAGTGAAAGTTGAAGTATTTTTCGCAACATGCCGTTTAAACTTAAAATTACATTCACACCTCATATTGATTGGGGTTGTTTAATCATACCTGATCAATTGAATTGTAAGAAAACTAACAAAAACACTAAAAAACACAGAATGAAGCCTTCATGTCAGGCAGTGCAGACACAACGCGGGATCTGTAAACAATGTGACGTCATTGGAATGTACAAGTTGCAACAATGTACAACAATGTATTTTTACATGAATACACTAATGAGCAACAAAACGGGACGCAACATTAACCCACATGCGAAATTATTTCTGTCCGACTGAACAAAAATATAAATAAGGGGCATAACTCCAGAAAATTGTATAGCCAATGTACATGCACATGTTATTTCTGAATACGAGGGCACTAAAAAATGGAATTGTTTTTATGACCATCTATCCTTTGAGTTACAAGGACTTGGCAAGATTTCCCTTCCTGATCCATATGAATTATTCTTTTACATGAATGTAGCCTACTGTGTAGGTTCGGTAGATCTGCCAAGTCTCTAGTGTCAAGTTAGATTCTGCATTACGTATGCTTTCATTGTTGGGTAATGCTATCAATCTTACATTTAACTGTTTTAACTTATTCAATGTTCAATCAAAAAATACAAACCGACAGAAACCTACAACGTTTCTCTATCATCCTGCCCTAGCGGGGAATCACGTGATCTGTAGTTGACGAGAAGCAGTGTTTTTAAAATGGCGGCGAATTTACAGAAACGTTATAGAATTTCCATTAACTCATTTAAACTTCTTTCCAATACAGAGTAGTTTACGGCAAACCCAACTGATAAGCAATATGTATTGCAATAAGCTCCGCAATATCAACATATGTTGTGATAATTTAGCACTTGTAAATCAGTGCTCCGAGTGGCCGCCATTTAATTCCGTGCGCGTGCATATCACGTGGTCTCTCCGCTCGTTCGGGACAAACCCAACTGCTTTGATATACCAGTACGCCGAGGTTTCTTTTGTAATGCATAGTTTCAGTTTAAACATATTGTTTCAGTATTAACTCGCTTTCATTTAAAAGAAAGAGAAATGCTTTAACTTCGGGATAACTAAAACAATTGCAATAGTTTCAAACGGCAAAAAATACACAACATCGATAAATAATTCCGTAGAGGTTAATAATGAATTCACATGGAAATAGAACGGGTTACCGGACTAAAATTATGGTATTTGTACTACAGCGCCGTTTTGGATTCTTAGAACTTATCTAATACAAGATTTCAAAAAATACCATATTTTCGCTTTCCATGAGTTTGTGAGACCCCTTTTCACAATAGAAATAACCGTTTCAAGTATTGTGCTAATGAGGAAATATACACGGTAATTAAATAACCTTATCCTGGTATATAGCTGTAGTAACAAAATAATACATAACAGAATACCAAAAGTAAAATTAAAAGGATAGACTTACCTTCACTGGACTTCTCTGAGCCGGCAACAGGTGACCACTGGAGAGCAGGGTCGACGGCGCTGGACTGACGAAAGCCGGCGTGTGCGTGTTCTTCTACCCCTCTGTGCACGTGCATTCCGCCCCCTTATTTCATTGGTTGTTGCCAATACGTCACATTTGCACGTTTCTAGCACGTGCTACGTGATCATATATTTTTTTGAAAGTGCAAAGCTTGTCCATATTCATCGTCTCAAAATTAAATACATACGTTCACGTTCACACATAATAACTACGTTTAATACAATTGTGTAATTACATGTATACACTTTGACCACATAGCAAGAAAAAGAAATTTCTTTTCGAGTCGGTATAACGACTGACTTTAAATCTATTACTATTCTAAAAATATTATAAAAATATAATCTCGACAATGTCGTTTCTTCATATAAAATCCACTAGACAAGGTTTTATGTCCGGGATATATCTTAATAAATCTTTTTACACACACTAAACTTTTTTTTTCTATTACCTACATTACACGTGATATTCACTGCATTGAACTTCTTGTGAAATCTGATGTTGAGGTTTCATCATAATGATATTTATTGTATATATGTTAAATGTGTATATGTTCATTCAGTGGCGGACTAGAGGAGTGTTGGGGAGGGGGAAAGGATAGGGAAGGGGGTTCGACCGAGCCCCCATATTAAACTATATATGTAATATAAAATTAATTTAATATTTGATACGCGCTGTACATTATTACTTCCATATAAGCGTTGGTGGGTGTTGCTGTAGTTGAAACTCTTAACAATGTTTTAAACTAAAGATTAAAAATATCAAATTTGACGTTCATCCCTACTTCAACAAAACCGTCCCGCTTGTCAAAATCCTGTTTTCGCCTCTATCCATAAATAGTGTAATAGCTTCACTGAAGTAATATTCAATGGTTACATTATAAGACGCACATTTAAAAAAAATCTTGCCTCTAACAACATTTACACAGTAAACAGTTATATTTACTCATGTAAGCAAGTCAGAAATAAGGTGTCGTCATGCTTAAAAGTTAATATTGAATTTTACCAAATAGATAAGTTGTCAATTTTGTAATATCAAAATCACGTGCGATTGAAGAAATTAATTATTTAAGTGTTACCGAATGCGCACCAGACTAAACAGAAACAAAACATATTTTGACACCCCGTGAGAATTAATTCTCTTCAAATCAGAAAACCCAACTCAAAAATGAACACTTCTATGATTTTGGATAGTACTGTATATATACACCGAAGGCCATTTTTGTGTTATAGCTTTGTGTTACAACATTTGTTACAGCAGAAAATATTATTTTACTCAAGATGACTATGCTTCCCTATACATGTAAAACGATAGGGAAATACCACCGAATGGCTAAAGGATGGCGAGCTTGACGCCGTAACTACCTGTATCGATATAAAACAGCGACAAAACAGCGACAAAACAGCAAAATAACTTATGAATGTGCATTAAGAATAGCTATGTGTTATTCACAACATAAACGTGTCACATTTTTTATCTGAATGATATCATTTTGAATATGTTGAGTGACAATTTTGAAACTGCTTGGTTGAAACCAGTAGGAATAATACGTTAGGATGCTGGATTAGATCTGGTTAAATTTTCTATTGTGAGAAGGCCAAAATAAAACATCGCAAATCTGAATAAAAATCTAGCATTGAAAGCAGTATTGCTAAACGAAAAGGAAATCCCTCAGCTAGTATACTCGAACGTCCCTTAGTATACACCAACATGCAAAGAGATACCCCTGTACCCTGACATGGTTTTATACCCTCCCCTCTGTCCCCCAGCCATGGCAAGGTTTTACCAGCCCCACCCCCTCCCCACCACCACCTTCAGCCATTGTGTTTATAGATAGCTATCAATTACTACGAGGTGCAAACTATTATAGCAGCATTTTTATTTAAAAAAATTTTTTAGGTGCTGTGCACATATATGACGATGAAGTATTAAAGTCGTTCATTATATATCAATTATGAAAATAAATGACAAACAAAATTACGAATGTCACCATTTTAAAAGAAATAAAAGCTTTGCGCCCCCCCCCCCCCCCCCCCCCCTCCATGAATATTTAATAACATCAAATATGATAACGAAACCCTAAAAGAGTATATAATTATTATATTTATCTCAACTCGTTTATATCAATAAATGACTGGTGTTGATCAGTAATTGGCAAAAAACTTTTGTATGAAAATTTGAGAAAAGTTGACTGTTTGGTCTGAATGGCAACGCACGTGCAGGTAACCGGGTCATCTGTGTCCAGACACACCTGGAATAGTCTACACGGGTTAGCAACACGCTTACCTATGTCTGGTTAACTTACACACCTTTTTTGTGTGTAATGTCAAACTAAAGAATTCAGAGAGCTTATCTAACATGTTTTGAACAGTTACAATAACATCTTTGTGTTAATGTTTGTCTGTGTCTTGCCAGACTTTTTCTTATAAAAAGATGTGAAAAAGCTCAAATTAGACAGTTGATGTGGTTTTACATCAATATAAATAGCCGATTTTATCATGAAAATTATCAATATAACACTATTTTGATCATTTGACCAAAAACAAGCTTGACACGACATTGATAAACACGAATACAATGATATTATTGTAAATATTTCACACAAAAAAACATAGTTTAGATAAGCTCTCTGAATTCTATAGGTTCTGATTATTACCAAGTATAATCTGTCATTTTATCTAATTCAAATAACTTTATATTGAAATTTCTGTTTTTAATATTTCTGTAACTATCCCTTAACAAATATACCATTTCAAAATATTTGTGGAGGAGTTAATCATTGGTTACATGCCGTTTGGTTATTACTCCAATCTTTCTCGGCACAAGTGGACTGTACCTAACTGAGGCCATGTTGACAAAGCAGAAATCAAAAGATTTGTAAATCTTCGTATGTACAGTATTCTATGTGTCTATAGATACAGTGGACATTCCTTCAATTTTGATATTAGTTGGATTAGCATAATGATTTGGCACATATACAATGTATATATATATCTTGATATTGATTGTTGTTTATACCCACTATATTTGTGTAACTGTTCCATGCTCTATGTCTATATGTGATCGTATGTAATTTACCCTGTGTCTTGATAAAGGGGCAGATTGCCTCGAAAATTCGACAATTTGCTTGTCTGTACTGTCGTTATTACTACTTGACAATTATATACATTGATATATATATTATCTAGCTTTGTTATTACGTTGGTGTAAGTTGTACACAGAACATAAATTAAAACTTTTCCTGGCGAGGAACGCCATTCCCTCTTCCCAATTCTATGGATAAATTACTTAAGAGTTCTCAATTATTACATATTTAAAACTTTATTACACATAAAAACATCTGACAGGCCAACATTTTGTGAACTCTGTGACCTGTGTTTGTGAACTGGTCATGAGTGTACTTGCCCGCTGGTGACACGCTTTTTAGACTCTGTGTGAATTATGCCAGAACAATGGGTCGTTTCGTTCACGTGCACGGTATCTTCATGCGTTCAAAGCAAAATTTCCAAAGTTGTTTTCTTTCCATTGCCAATATTTCATTAGGTCGATAACATTAAATAGTAATTTGGTAAAAGCCTATGAGTACCTAAACACTTCTCAGTATATGGTGTGCACCATTGTAAATGCAGATTTATAAACATGCTTAGTTATTCAAAGTTTCACCCCTCCCCCTTCCCTACTTTCAAATCAATATAATAACATAAAATACATTTTCAAACATACTCCAACCCTGATTTATATCCTCACCCTCATATATACCCACACCCTCTCATATACCCCAAAACCTCATATATACCCCAAACCCTCAAATATACCTACGCCCTCATATATACCTACACCCACATATATACCCACACCCTCTAATATACCCCAAAACCTCATATATACCCCACACCCTCAAATATACCTACGCCCTCATATATACCCACAGCGTCTCATATACCCCACAGCCTCATATATACCCTACACCCTCAAATATACCTACACCCCATATATACCTACACCCTCTCATATATACCCACACCCTCATATATACCCACACCCTCATATATACCCACACCCTCATATATACCCACACCCTCATATATACCCCACACCCTCATATATACCCACACCCTCATATATACCCACACCCTCATATATACCCCACACCCTCATATATACCCACACCCTCACATATACCCCACCCCTCATATATACCCATACAGTCATATATACCCCACAACCTCATATATACCCACACCCTAATATATACCCCACACCCTCATATATATTCCACACCCTCACATATACCCCACACCCTCATATATACACCACACCCTCATATATATTCCACACCGTCACATATACCCCACACCCTCATATATACACCACACCCTCATGTATACCTCACATCCTCACATATACCCACACCCTCACATATACCCCACACCCTCATATATACCCCACACCCTCATGTATACCCCACACCCTCATATATACCCCACACCCTCACATATACCCCACACCCTCATATATACACCACACCCTCATGTATACCTCACATCCTCACATATACCCACACCCTCACATATACACAACACCCTCATATATACCCCACACCCTCATATATACCCCACACCCTCATGTATACCCCACACCCTCATATATACCCCACACCCTCACATATACCCCACACCCTCATATATACCCTACACCCTCATATATACCCCACACCCTCATATATACCCCACACCCTCATGTATATACCCCTTACCCTCATATATACTCCACACCCTCATATATACCCCACACCCTCATATATACCCCACACCCTCATATATACCTCACATCCTCACATATACCCACATCCTCATATATACCCTACAACCTCACATATACCCACACCCTCATATATACCCACACCCTCAAATATACCCCACACCCTCATATATACCCACACCATCATATATACCCTACAGCCTCATATATACCCACACCCTCAAATATACCCTACACCCTCATATATACCCCACACCCTCATATATTCCCCACGCCCATCATGTATATCCCACACCCTCACATATACCCCACGCCCATCATGTATACCCACACCCTCACATATACCCCACGCCCATCATGTATACCCCACACCCTCATATATACCCCACAACCTCATATATACCCACAACCTCATATATACTCACACCCTCATATATCCCACACCCTCATATATACTCCACAACCTCATATATACACCACACCCTCATATATACCCTACACCCTCATATATACCCTACACCCTCATATGTACCCACACCATCATATATACCCTACAGCCTCACATATACCCCACAGCCTCATATATACCCACACTCTCATATATACCCCACCCCCTCAAATATACCCCACACCCTCATATATACCCCACACCCTCATATATACCCCCCACCCTCATGTATATCCCACACCCTCATATATACCCCACACCCTCATATATACCTACACCCACATATATACCCACACCCTCAAATATACCCCACACCCTCCATATACCCCCCACCCTCATATATACCGCCACCACCTCAATATACCCAACCCCCAAGGGCCCCCGCATTATCCCCCCCCCTTACTTTCCCCACCCCTCACGTCACCCACCCCCCTTATCACCCCCCCCTCCCATAACCCACCCCAACCCTCATATATACCACCCCATCATATTAAACCCCCCCCCCCACATATACCCACACCCTCACATATACCCACCCCAAAACCCCCACCATAACCCCCCCAGCCCCCCCCCTTTTATACCCCACACCCTCAATACCCCACACCTCATATAGACCCCTCAAAATCCTCCAAACCCCCAAACCCCCCCCTATATAACCCCCCCCCCATATATACCCCCCCACCCTCATATTTTCCCACCCGCTATATTACCCCACCACCCTCTATCTACCCCCCCCCCTCACCTTTCCCCCCCAAAACCCCCCCTTCCCCACAAACCCCAAAAATTCCCCAACCCCCCTTATCCCCCCCCCTTCCCCCCCCCCTTCCCAAACCCCCCTATTACCCCACCCCTCTTTCCCCCCCCCCTCATATATACCCCACACCTTCATATATCCCTACACCCTCATATATATACCCTACACCCTCATATATACCCACACCATCATATATACCCTACACCCTCATATATACCCTACATCCTCATATATACCCCACCATCATATATACCCTACACCATCATATATACCCTACACCCTCATATATACCCTACATCCTCATATATACCCACACCATCATATATACCCTACACCCTCATATATACCCTACATCCTCATATATACCCACACCATCATATATACCCTACACCATCATATATACCCTACACCCTCATATATACCCACACCATCATATATACCCTACATCCTCATATATACCCACACCATCATATATACCCTACACCCTCATATATATACCCTACACCCTCATATATACCCACACCATCATATATACCCTACACCCTCATATATACCCACACCATCATATATATCCTACACCCTCATAATATACCCTACACCCTCATATATACCCCACACCCTCATATATACCCCACACCCTCATATATACCCCACACCCTCCGTACCTCGAGTTTTGGGATAATTTCAATGAAGGAGACACAGAGTTATTGAACATATGCAGCGTGAAGCCGTCAGGATCAATACGGGTTTGCCAAATTTTACAAGTAGATTTCGACTATATCATGAATTGAACTGCCAATCCTTAAAATAACGTAGAAAGATTAGAGCACTCATTCTTTTTATAGCATTGAGTCATGTAATTCACCAAACTACATTTATCCTGTGGCTCTTCATTCTCTGGAAGGTCAATATAGATACTTAATATACATAGTATTATCTGCATGCCCGTTAACTTTTACGATTTAATTTCTTGTTACCTACAAGTGAAATCCTTTCGTATATTGTTTACACAATAAAAGAGTTTTCAAATTCAATTAAAATTCAATGGGACACTTTGGTTGGTAAACTATTGGAAAAAAAATTAAAACAAAATAAGAAATAAAATGAAATACGGGAAAGTTTCACGAGAGGGAAGTATAAATCGCAAAACTCACCATACAACAGCAATTATTCCTTCCATTAAGATATATCTCAGTTTTCTAAGAGTTGATAAATACTTTTTTGTTTAACTTACAATTGATATCACCTTTAAGAATAACAAAAGACATTGTTTTCATGAAAGTATTCATGAAATATGTAGGAATCAATATACTTGTTCTTTAATAAGAACGCCGATGTGACGCAGCGATATAGGCTGCGGGTATTTCTGGCTAGGCGATTTGGTGCCGTAGATCGTGAGTTCGAGGCCCGGTCAGGGCACGAGTCAAAAAGTTGTCTTCCTTCGTCATTTGTTATATAAAAATTACAATATATATATATAACTATAAATGCTAGAATTATGATATACAATCATATCAAATAGAATATACTCCATTATGACTTCAGATTTATAGAAATATATATGTTTGAAATGTTTTGAATCTGCTGATATATTGTAATCAAATGCACTGACTATCTGATGACGTAGAAACCGTCACGCCCCTTAGCTTTTCCATTGGTTGTGACGCTCATCATCGCTTCATCGAACACTGATCCCCCAAAGATGTTAATCTGTGTAGAAGCCTATACGCCTAAACTTATTGTGTGGAAATAATTAATTATCTTGACAATGAGTTTATTTTGGATATTTATAATTCGATTTATGGATATCCATAAATGGAATTATGGATATCCATAAATCGAATAATGGATATCCATAAATCGAATTATGGATATCCATAAATCGAATAATAGTCCCTAGGGATGGGGAAATACCCCAATGCCTATATTTGTTATTGACCAATAAAGGAGCGCGATAGATTGGTAGTGTGTTTTTCAGCCAATCAGAGCAAGGTGCTTAACGAGGTTCTTAGATCGTAAACGACACTCGCCTCACTGATTTATGGATATTTAATATGCGCATGTCTTTTTTCGGCATAGCCGTATAATTTTCTTTTGGCCCCGGATATGACGCGGAAGGTGGCGTTACTGGTCAAGATGAAGTATGTGATTGGTCAATGTAGCGGTAAATGCAAAATGCAGATATGCAGTTAAAGACGAAACAAAATTAAGATTGAACATTCAAATGACATATTAATGAAATTATATTCCTGATTCAAATGCAGTCTTACTATCACCAAAAATGATTCAAACTGACATAATTTTGTTATCCGGGCTAAAACGCATTTATTAATTAGTTCGTTAACTTATTTTACCAGCAGTTTTACATTATAACCACCAGCATTAAAACTATGCCGTTTATCTTTTTTAAAGATATTTCTTGTTTCGGAACTCCTCTAATAGTCCGACCGGACATAGGGGTCGCTGATTTATGGATATTTAAAAATGATTTACGGATATTTAAAAAACGCGATGAATTATGGATATTCATAAATCGCCTGTAAATATCCATAATTCGTATCTTAATATCCATAAATGAATTATGGATATCCATAATCAAAGTTGATTTATGGATATCCATAAATAAGTATTTATGGATATCCATAAATCGAATTATGGATATTAGAATTAATTATGGATATTAAGAATTATTTATGGATATCCATAAATAGTGACTTTTTTCCACTTTGGCTTGCCATAATATGGCACAATGGCCAGACGTCTAGAAAATACTTTATTCTACATTAGAAAACGGGCAATTTCACGTGATGAGGAAGACACAAATTAAGATGTTATTTAAGCTGTGGGCCATAATTAAATGTTGAATGATATATTTTCCTTGACATTTCAAACATTGGTGTTCTTAATTTCAAACTGATTATTACAAATACATTATTTTATATTAGAAAATGGGCTCTTTCAAACACAATACATAATTCTAATATACATTGTACTGTAAGATTTACTCATATTAGGCCGTTTTCGTTTTTGCGGTCCAAACGGTTGGACCAATTGGACCGGTGTGCAGGTTACATTTAATAAACGAACAGGCCCCTAGATAAGCGTGCATATCGAATGCGTCCGACAATATGAGAACTCTTTTGTGGCGGAGATTCGTATAGTCTGGCTGATTTCGGATGCTATGAATCTACAATCATGCAACAACAACACTGTTAAACAGGTGCAGTTAGAGATTGAGAAGTCTGTGAAATTCCTCAATGAATACAGATGGATAATCGACGCCTACATATCGGTATAGTAATAGTAGTTTTATGTGTTAAAATTATATTTCTTCAGGTTCCGGGCACAACTCTACTGAACTGCAAGTAACGTTACACTGCAAAGCAGACGTATGAAGAGTTCTGGATATATGGTCCTAAGAAATAGACAGTTTTGAATATTTTGTTTCTAAATTAGGACGTAAAATCTATGTATCTATGTATATATATATTCGGAAGACAGTGTCTAATATTCTAAAATTAGGTGTTCTATCTTCGATCACCATGTATACCTACTTGGCCATTTTTGTGTCCCTCTGTTAATTACCGGTTAATTAGCAGAAGGTTTCTCTGGCAGCGGCAGGACTAGAGGAATCTTCGGCTATTTTCTAATGGGCTATGGAATTGCATCAAATAGCCATGATGATGCACATACCTTACTAATTTCTCATGCAACTATTGCCTCCCACACTCACACACAGAATTATAACATATTGTAGCGAAATTGCCGGGGAACTATAATCAAAGTCCCGCAGCCCTCGGTAGGTGTCCTCGAGGTAGTGTCAGACACCCGCCACAATACCCGAGTTTAGAATTAGATAGTGTGGGTCGTCGAGAAACACAATTCAACACCGTTGTAAAGTTTCAGTCTATGTATTCAGCAACATCAGCAGTGTACAGAGCATATATAAATGGCAACACTGCTTTCGCTTTCATCAGCATACATAGCAACATCCAGCAAAATAATACCTAGGCACTCCAACTTGGACTCTCCCTCGAACTTCAACTAACTCCCTGAACTCCACGAACTTCCCGAACTAAACTCCACGAACTCCGACTCCGCTCTCGCTTTCACCCCTTTTATACCGAAACCTACCGGAGCGCTACCGGAGCGCCGGAGTGGTGCACACCTGTACCGGAGCCTTCTGCTCCGGTGACTTAAATGTGTAAATAACAATGTACATATAACACTTAGAAAAACAATTAGCCGGGAGTAAATGTTGACCATGTGTAATATAGATGGGGCATCGCTGGAGCTCCCAGACAGGTCCAGCCATTTGTAGTGGGTAATAGGGATGAGAGGCGATTAATACCTCTCTGACAGGGGCAATAAACATGAACGTGAGCCGGGCAGACGATTACTGCCACGGGTGTGGTGAATTGATTACTTCACGGATTAGCATCCCAACGTGTCCCCCCATCTAATTACCAACAGTCAACATATTGACGGGCTATTAAAATTCCTAAAGCAAAGATGGTATAACAGAAAATAGAAACATACTACACTAATATAGAAAAATACTACAATATATATACAGTTACACATATATTTTAATTCATAGCAGATTTACATTTCGATAAAGACACCCCCAAATGACAGAACAACGGGAATCTTCCATAGTATAATAAAATCTGCAGTAATTCCTCCCCTTTTACAGTGATTCACATGTCCACACACACACATATATGTGTATACGTTTGGCTTGAAAGATAACTTTTGCAAAATATGTCGACAAACATTTTCCTGTAGTGTATATATGTAGCCCTTGGGCACTCGGGACATGTATGTGTCAACTACATGTATGTCGCGTGCGTGTAAGGACTCTTGTCAAACGTCATCGTATGAGAGAGGTTCGATTGGATGAGAGTGTTGCACAGACTTTTTGTCCTATTCCCGGCACATATTATTTCTGTCCCCCGCTCCCTGTTCATTCTCCATCATGCCATTGGACAGTACAGACGACTATATATATCTAGCCCCGGTAAGTCTGTCTTCATGTATATTTCATAAATGTAACTTTTAATATACAGTCAAACCTCGATGTATCGAACTTCGTTGATTCGAATTTCTCGCTGTATCGAACTTATTGCTTGGTCCCGAATTTTCTCACTATATAACGCTACTAACAAACGTATGTATGATTCGAAGTTTTATAAATCGAAGTTTTCGATGTATCGAACTTTTTTCATGACCCGTTAGCTATGATATTATAGGTAATTGACATCTCATGATTCGAACAAAAACATTACCTGTACGGACCACTGGACAGGTGTTTGTCGTGACCCCTGCGGCAAGATTTCACACCTCTCCCCCAAATGCCCTGACTGACAATAGGGATAACGATAGCGTGTGTTGTCACTCCCGATCACGGGGTTAATTAATAATCAGGCCAAATTTGATAGATAAAAGGTGAATTTAGAAGCCATGACATTTAATCACTCCGGTAAAACATTTCGGTAGTCGATAAGCTTCGTCGCCATTGAAATCAGCGGTCGGTGAGTAAATTTTACGGAACTGTAAAACAAGCGGACCAATTTCAAACACAAACAATTAGCGATGTCTTCACTCATATTCAAAGTGTCACGTTTCAAACTTATACATAAATATACAAGTAAATCGATTATTTGTCATTCAATCATGCATTCTCCAACCGATCGGCATTCCGTATACTATATGCACATTACGTAAACGCACGTGTCTTTAGCAGATAAACCTAACGACTTACGTAAGTGTGTATTGTACTTCTTATGCTTTATCTGTTAAACGCGATATAAATATTTTGTAACCGATACATAGTTTGTTTAATTAATAAAATGCCTAGGTATAATTACTGAAAAGTATTTTTATTTTGTTGTGTTTGAGGTATAAATTAACTAAACTTTTCGATGTGAGCCTGACATGCGGCGATCAACACGAAGACACTGAGGACATGTAACGTTAACAGATATGGTCATTATCAAGAAAACATCGATCTATTGTCAACCATGAATAATTCGAAGTCCCGCTGTTTCGAAGTTTTTCTGTCAGTCCCTTGAACTTCGAAACATCGAAGTTTGACTGTATATTCTACATTACATTAATGTAACCGTGGTCGCGTAGTGTACCATTGTCATGTAAATATACTGTAATTGTTCCAGTCAATGTAGTATGTCCATGTTATATGTGTTGTAGGTCTTTATGTAATAAAAGAATCCAGAACCTGAACCCTGGTGTTTTCTATATATACGAGCACCAACGGTTACATATATATATATATAAATATATCGGTGTATTGACAGGATTTTTTCACGGATGGACACTGGGATAGACTACCGGCGGGATGGACAAATGGGTTGTCACAACTTGCACCTCCTGACCTGGCCTTTCTACTTGACTCCTCACTGCCGATTCCTTACAGGTAAACTTAAGTCTTCAACATTGGACCTCACTTAAAAAAGAAGCTGCTTTTGTCACATACATATGCATGATGACAGTGAGTGAGTGACATGTTGTGTAAATGTAAGAGAGAAGGAAAGCTCAGTTAGTTTTGTGAAATTCCTAAGATACAAAAGCCATATATGTTACCCACTATATCGAAAAGAGAAGTTGGTTAACCATGGTTCTAATTATGTAAAATGGAAGATGTAGTATTAATTATTACAAAACTGGACAGACTTCCTTAGTTTGAACTATTTTTAATTTGTAAGATAAAATAAATTAACAAATAATATTATGTTTTGATGTGTTTAAAATGAAATCTGTGTAAAATCTACTGCATTGTACAGATTTTGACATTTTACAAATATTTTATCAAATATGTTCATTGTTACTATTTTCTAGGAAGGACCTTCCTTTGTCTTTGTTAGCGTTCAGGGAATCTACGCATGCTCTGTCACTCAACAGACAAATAGTAGATCTAGAGAATTACCAGGTTGGAGAAGGACTTTTTTCAGCAGATTCAGACAAAGAAAGGAAGGCCATAGTTTCACCTGATTCTGGTATTACAATACAAACTCAAGCCAGAGCTGATATCCAATATGGACAATATCTTCCACTCAATGCCTGTTTCCGTGCAAATGTGAAACCAAAAAAACAACATGAGATATTACAACTTGGAAAGGTATCGGTCATGTTTCATGTATTACGTCCTTGATGTAAAATGTTCCAATCATTAATTACTTACATCAGATCACACAAAGTGACTGTGTTACAAAATATTACTTTGATATGATGACCTCCTTTTAATAACAAAGGGGCTATACAGTCATGATAATATATTATCGTTGTCGAAATGATTCATTCTTGTTCTTGTTGTTCTTGTTGTCCTTCTATTTGTTGTTCTTGTTGTCCTTCTTCTTGTTGTTCTTGTTGTCCTTCTACTTGTTGCTCTTGTTGTCCTTCTATTTGTTGTTCTTGTTGTCCTTCTACTTGTTGTTCTTGTTGTCCTTCTACTTGTTGTTCTTGTTGTCCTTCTATTTGTTGTTCTTGTTGTCCTTCTATTTGTTGTCCTTCTACTTGTTGTTCTTGTTGTCCTTCTATTTGTTCTTGTTGTCCTTCTATTTGTTGTCCTTCTATTTGTTGTCCTTCTACTTGTTGTTCTTGTTGTCCTTCTATTTGTTGTTCTTGTTGTTCTTCTACTTGTTGTTCTTGTTGTCCTTCTATTTGTTGTTCTTGTTGTTCTTCTATTTGTTGTCCTTCTACTTGTTGTTCTTGTTGTCCTTCTATTTGTTGTCCTTCTACTTGTTGTTCTTGTTGTCCTTCTATTTGTTGTTCTTGTTGTTCTTCTACTTGTTGTTCTTGTTGTCCTTCTATTTGTTGTTCTTGTTGTCCTTCTACTTGTTGTTCTTGTTGTCCTTCTATTTGTTGTTCTTGTTGTCCTGCTATTTGTTGTTCTTGTTGTCCTTCTATTTGTTGTTCTTGTTGTCCTTCTACTTGTTGTTCTTGTTGTCCTTCTACTTGTTGTTCTTGTTGTCCTTCTACTTGTTGTTCTTGTTGTCCTTCTACTTGTTGTTCTTGTTGTCCTTATACTTGTTGTTCTTGTTGTCCTTCTATTTGTTGTTCTTGTTGTCCTTCTATTTGTTGTTCTTGTTGTCCTTCTACTTGTTGTTCTTGTTGTCCTTATACTTGTTGTTCTTGTTGTCCTTCTATTTGTTGTTCTTGTTGTCCTTATACTTGTTGTTCTTGTTGTCCTTCTATTTGTTGTTCTTGTTGTCCTTCTACTTGTTGTTCTTGTTGTCCTTCTACTTGTTGTTCTTGTTGTCCTTCTACTTGTTGTTCTTGTTGTCCTTCTATTTGTTGTTCTTGTTGTCCTTCTATTTGTTGTCCTTCTACTTGTTGTTCTTGTTGTTCTTGTTGTTCTTGTTGTCCTTATACTTGTTGTTCTTGTTGTCCTTCTATTTGTTGTTCTTGTTGTCCTTCTACTTGTTGTTCTTGTTGTCCTTCTACTTGTTGTTCTTGTTGTCCTTCTATTTGTTGTTCTTGTTGTCCTTCTATTTGTTGTTCTTGTTGTCCTTCTACTTGTTGTTCTTGTTGTTCTTCTACTTGTTGTTCTTGTTGTCCTTCTATTTGTTGTTCTTGTTGTCCTTCTACTTGTTGTTCTTGTTGTCCTTCTATTTGTTGTTCTTGTTGTCCTTCTATTTGTTGTTCTTGTTGTCCTTCTATTTGTTGTCCTTCTACTTGTTGTTCTTGTTGTTCTTCTACTTGTTGTTCTTGTTGTCCTTCTACTTGTTGTTCTTGTTGTCCTTCTACTTGTTGTTCTTGTTGTCCTTCTACTTGTTGTTCTTGTTGTCCTTCTACTTGTTGTTCTTGTTGTCCTTCTACTTGTTGTTCTTGTTGTCCTTCTATTTGTTGTTCTTGTTGTCCTTCTACTTCTTGTTCTTGTTGTCCTTCTATTTGTTGTTCTTGTTGTCCTTCTATTGTTGTTCTTGTTGTCCTTCTACTTGTTGTCCTTCTACTTGTTGTTCTTGTTGTTCTTCTACTTCTTGTTCTTGTTGGTCATGTTCTTCTTTGTGCAAGGAAGGAACTTATTGCTGAAGAAGCAATGGCTAGTATATATTTAAATATATTTTTATGACCCCTGAAATTCATACCACAGGCGATACAGCTGTTGGGGAGTCAATGTGGCTGTGTCCATGTAGTAGATGTTGGAGCTGGTAAAGGCCACTTGTCTAGACTGCTTGCCTTTGGGTATGGTTTTAAAGTCACCACTGTAGAAGCTGCAGGCTGTCATGCACCAAAAGCACAGAAAATGGACAGGTGATATGATTGTGACCTACAATATCTGAAATATTGATCTTGTGTCATTAATTAGTTATTAAGAAAGTTATTTTGCAATCAAATATTATTGGTGTGTAGTGAAATTGGAATTTATTTGTTTTTTTCTTCAAATTTTAATATGTTTTCAACATTAAATTTTGTTTAAATATAAACTCCATTTCTATCAAAGCAGGAGTGAGGGCAGAATATATATAACAAATATACTCTCGGTGATATGACGTTCATGTAAATATTCATGAAGTTTTGTTAGGGAATTAAAAATAATTTTAACCTGCTGTGTCTTAATTTGAGTGTATTTTTAGCCGGGACACTTCTTTTTCAGAGCCATTCAAAAGAAAATACACAGAAAGTTAAAGGTAAGAATAGAAATCTCCAGACACAAAATGAAAATCATTTTTTTAGCCCACCATCATCAGATGATGGGCTATTCAAATCGCCTTGCGTCCGTGGTCCGTCCGTCCGTCTGTCCCTCCCTCCGTCCGTCCGTAAACAATTCTTGTTATCGCTATTTCTGAGAAAGTACTGAAGGGATCTTTCTCAAATTTCGTATGTAGGTTCCCCTTGGTACCTAGTTATGCATATTGCATTTTGGGACCGATCGGAAAACAACATGGCCAACAGGGAGCCATCTTGGATTTTGACAATTCAAGTTTGTTATCGTTATTTCTGAAAAAGTACTGAAGGGATATTTCTCAAATTTCATATGTAGGTTCACCTTGGTCCCTAGTTATGCATATTGCATTTTGGGACTGATCTGAAAACAACATGGCCGACAGGTAGCCATATTGGATTTTGACCATTGAAGTTTGTTATCACTATTTCTGAGAAAGTACTGAAGGGATCTTTCTCAAATTTCATATGTAGGTTGCCCTTGGTCCTTAGTTATGCATATTGCATTTTGGGACTGATTGGAAAACAACATGGCCGCCAGGCAGACATCTTGAATTTTGACAATTGAAGTTTGTTATCGCTATTTCTGAGAAAGTGCTGAAGGGATCTTTCTCAAATTTCATATGTATGTTCCCCTTGGTCTGTAGTTATGCATATTGCATTTTGGGACCGATCGGAAAACAACATAGCCGACAGACAGCCATCTTGGATTTTGACAATTGAAGTTTGTTATCACTATTTCTGAGAAAGTACTGAAGGGATCTTTTTTCAAATTTCATATGTAGGTTGCCCTTGGTCCTTAGTTATGCATATTGCATTTTGGGACGGATCAGAAAACAACATGGTCGCCAGGCAGACATCTTGGATTTTGACAATTGAAGTTGGTTATTGCTATTTCTGAGAAAGGACTGAAGAGATCTTTCTCTTTCATATTTAGGTTCCCCTTGGTCCCTAGTTATGCATATCACATTTTGAAACCAATCTTAAAACAACATGGCCGACAGGCAACCATCTTGGATTTTGACAATTGAAGTTTGTTATCGCTATTTCTGAAAAAGTACTGAAGGGATCTTTCTCAAATTTCATATGTAGGTTCCCCTTGGTCTGTAGTTATGCATATTGCATTTTGGGACCGATCGGAAAACAACATAGCCGACAGGCAGCCATCTTGGATTTTGACAATTGAAGTTTGTTATTGCTATTTCTGAGAAAGGACTGAAGGGATCTTTCTCTTTCATATTTAGGTTCCCCTTAGTCCCTAGTTATGCATATCGCATTTTGAAACCAATCGGAAAACAACATGGCCGACAGGCAACCATCTTGGATTTTGACAATTGAAGTTTGTTATCGCTATTTCTGAAAAAGTACTGAAGGGATCTTTCTCAAATTTCATATGTAGGTTCCCCTTGGTCTGTAGTTATGCATATTGCATTTTGAGACCGATCGGAAAACAACATAGCCGACAGGCAGCCATCTTGGATTTTGACAATTGAAGTTTGTTATCACTATTTCTGAGAAAGTTATGAAGGAATCTTTCTCAAATTTCATATGTAGGTTGCCCTTGGTCCTTAGTTATGCATATTGCATTTTGGGACGGATCAGAAAACAACATGGCCGACAGACAGCCATCTTGGATTTTGACAATTGAAGTTTGTTATCACTATTTCTGAGAAAGTACTGAAGGGATCTTTCTCAAATTTCATATGTAGGTTCCTCTTGATCCCTAGTTATGCATATTGCATTTTGGGACGGATCAGAAAACAACATGGTCGCCAGGCAGACGTCTTGGATTTTGACAATTGAAGTTGGTTATTGCTATTTCTGAGAAAGGACTGAAGGGATCTTTCTCAAATTTGATATATATGTTGCCCTTGGTCCCTAGTTGTGCATATTTCATTTTGGGACTAGTCGGATAACAACATGGCCAACAGACAGTCTTGGATTTTGACAACTGAAGTTTGTTATTGCTATTTTACAGAAGGTACTGAAGGGATCTTTCTCAAATTTCATATGTTGGTTCCCCTTGGTCCGTAGTGATGCATTTTTGGACAAATTACTGAAAACATTGTCGACAGACAGCCATTATCGCTAAATCTCAAATTTCATATATAAGTTTCCCTTCTTTAAAAAGCACTGGAGGGATGTTTCTCAATTTACACAGATTAGTAAGAGGAAGCTAGGGTAAAAAAGAGAAAAGATCAATCTGACATGGAACCTATCAAGATCATTCACTGGTGGGCACCAAGATCCCTCTGGGATCTCTTGTTATCGTAATACATTGCTGTTGAGTGTGTACTCTGTATAGTTATTATATTTTACAAGATTCTAACCTTAAGTTAAAGATTACCTGGTATTTTGCAATTCAATGGTAGTAAAATGTTTACTCGCCTGGTATATAATAGCTCTCATAGTGAAACACAATTTAATTACATGTATGTTTGAACAGAGAAAACATCAAACAGATCAGGACCTACATGTTGATACAAATTCAGTTGAAAGCAGCAAAGAGGATCCCACAGTCAATGACAAAACACCACTGTGCATGCCTGATCATGTGACCTGTCTCATCCAACCTGGCACAAGTGCTGGGAAGTTTCTAGAAGTAGTTAAGGATTCTTACAAAAAGCAGACAGATTGTTCCGAGTTTGAAGAGATAGAAAGAGTGCCAAATGAAGTGTCTTCAAATCGGTTTATTGGATCAAAATCAAAAGATTCAGAATCTTGTCCAAATAATTTAGACTGGGAAAAGAGATTTGGAACCTCATACACGAAGAAAGATTTCATCAACTCACTAAACATTCCCAGCAATAGTGTCAATGTAGATACTACGATAATACAATCAAAAGAGCAAGTAATCATATTGGCTGATGACAACCCGAGGCCAGGATGTTCCACCTGTGATGTTGAACCAACCCAATCAGATTCTCTTCCTGATGAACTTTCTAGGACAAGTTTGTCAGTTCCCAGTGACCAAACAAAATCAACTCTTCCAAAATCAACTGTTCCAGTTGATCTGACCCAGTTTGTCTTGACTGGTCTCCATGCCTGCGGTGATCTGACCCCCACCATGTTGAGGATTTTTACTCAGTGTCCAAACATCGTTGGTTTAGCCTCGGTTGCATGCTGTTATATGAAGCTTTCCTGCACTGGAGAGGGGTATGTCTGTACTTGTTATACACTGGAGAGTGGTATGTCTGTACTTGTTATACACTAGAGAGGGGTATGTCTGTACTTGTTATACACTGGAGAGGGGTATGTCTGTACTTGTTATACACTAGAGAGGGGTATGTCTGTACTTGTAATACACTGGAGAGGGGTATGTCTGTACTTGTTATACACTGGAGAGGGGTATGTCTGTACTTGTTATACACTGGAGAGGGGTATGTCTGTACTTGTTATACACTGGAGAGGGGTATGTCTGTACTTGTAATACACTGGAGAGGGGTATGTCTGTTAAACACTGGAGGGGGTAAATTTATGTCTGTACTTGTTAAACACTAGAGAGGGGTATGTCTGTACTTGTTATACACTGGAGAGGGGTATGTCTGTACTTGTTATACACTAGAGAGGGGTATGTCTGTACTTGTTATACACTAGAGGGGTATGTCTGTACTTGTTATACACTAGAGAGGGGTATGTCTGTACTTGTAATACACTATAGAGGGGTATGTCTGTACTTGTTAAACACTAGAGAGGGGTATGTCTGTACTTGTTATACACTGGAGAGGGGTGTGTCTGTACTTGTTATACACTGGAGAGGGGTATGTCTGTACTTGTTATACACTGGAGAGGGTATGTCTGTACATGTAATACACTGGAGAGGGTATGTCTGTACTTGTTATACACTGGAGAGGGGTATGTCTGTACTTGTTATACACTGGATAGGGGTATGTCTGTACTTGTTATACACTGGAGAGGGGTATGTCTGTACTTGTTATACACTGGAGAGGGGTATGTCTGTACTTGTTATACACTGGAGAGGGGTATGTCTGTACTTGTTATACACTGGAGAGGGGTATGTCTGTACTTGTTATACACTAGAGAGGGGTATGTCTGTACTTGTTATACACTGGAGAGGGGTATGTCTGTACTTGTTATACACTGGAGAGGGGTATGTCTGTACTTGTCATACACTTAGTCTTAGCCAACATTATGGAATCATATATTCCATCTGTCTATTAGTTCATTTAACTTATATTCTCTGGAAGTTCAGTCGCCTTTACTTTATCTGATCTATGATCATGAATGAAAGAACAGGAAAATACACATTCCACTCCATCCGTTCCTTCCATCTGTCCATCTGTACTTTTATTTCTGAAATTTTCTGAAAATTAACTTTTTTTTAAAATTTAATATACAATGAATTTGCGTCGCATCTCTTTCAGCAATCTTGATAAAATTCCATATATTAAATCCAACCATCTACAGAAGGTTGGTAGTGCCAGATATGTCTGTAATATGTTGAATTTGACTTTTTCAGAACAGAGGACAACACTGATGATGTGGGATATCCGATGAGCCAGTTCACAAGGAACATCAGTGACAGCCATCTGAGTTATGAGGCCAGAGAAATGGCATGTCATTTTGCAGATTCTTACAAAGAAAGACTAATTGGTAATATTTTTGATTATATATGTATTTGGAAGGCTAAGGAATTTCCTGTGATTTCGTGATATTACGGTGTATTGTCTGTTTACTGATAGTAAAACTAGACTGGGCAGACAGCTGATGATCCGGTAGATCAGGTGGTGAATTCACTAATTTACTAGTAATCCACATGGATAACTGTCTATCAAATGTCACTGACTCAGTAGTACACTTAAACTAGAATTGTAAAATAAATTATTTTATTGCATTTTTGCCAGTGAAATATAGAAATTTATCAAACTAATAAAACTTATATTTTCACTGCAGCGATGAGCAGTGAAAATATAAGATTTTGCAGTGAAAATAAAAGATTTTGCAGTGAAAATATAAGATTTTGCAGTGAAAATATAAGTTTTCCGTTTTTGACCAATCAGAGCGGACTTTTGTATTCACCTCGTTGAAACTTGCCAATTTTTCCAATCGAAGCGGAGATAGATAAATTGGTTATTTTGCTGTATTTCTGAAATTTTCAGACTACTTTTTGACAAAATACTCACTTGACATTAGCTTTTCATGTACAGATTTTCCTATAACAGCAGAAAACGCTTCAATTGCATTGATCAGGCCTTTCAAAATGTTGCCGTCAAGTTGACGTGGAGTAACGTCACAAAGAGATGACGTCATTACTGATTCCCGCACTTTTTGACACTATTAATTTTCAATTTTTTTAAATTTTGTTTTTAAGTTTATGAAATGCAATAAAAAGAAAATTGAATGGTTTCCCTTTAAATATAACATATATTTCACTCGTATGACAAAATATTTCGATATTTTTCACTCGTGCTTCGCACTCATGAAAATATCGATATTCTGTCATACTCGTGAAATATATGTTATATTAAACGGGAAACCATTCAATATCGTCTATATCCCTAGTACCCAATAAACAATGCTCATACATTGTTAGTATAATGGAAGGGGCATAACTCCTCACAAAGTTATTAAAAACCAAAACCTGAATGATTTCACAACTTCATAAGATAATGATAAACATTCTATATAATTGCATTACTCTGGACAATCTGTATAATGGTATCAATAGAAAGGACATAACTTCAAGTGCAAATTAACAAGTGTCATAGAAATTGGCCGAGACAGACAGATGGACTCTGATTAAAATGATATCGGTCTTAAGTTTGTTTTTGAAGGATTCATTATGAATAAGTTGAATAATGCTGCTGTCCAGATAAATATGTCGCTGTGTATAATTTTCAGCCAACCCACCAAGTCTGAAGTTACACTGCTACAGGGCTGCATTACAGTACATCATTAAACAGACCTACCCAGACTTCAACCACGGCAGCATTCGGCTCACAATTAAACATGCAGAGAATCTGTCATTTGAAAGGTAGTCTCGGACAAGCTGACAGCCATTCATCTTGTATTGAAATGTAGGGCTGTTGTTGATATCATCAATGTATCGATATACATCATTAATATTATGGCAAATGGTACTGATTTTGATATGCACATATTATTTTTTCTATATCTTGGAAATCACACAACAATTTTAAATCATGTGAAAATTATAATAATACAATTGAAATGATAATTTGATCATTAACTGACCTGGTCCAAAGGACCGGTGAGCCCATGCTGTGACGGTCATTCGTTGTCAGCCAACGTTCCTTATCGCTACTGTAGTCAGAAATGAGAGTGGAGTTAAGTCAAATTTGTTCCGACATATTTCTTGGTTGATGGGGAACCAATTGGTATGAACAATGGTTCTGGCCCCAGGGGTCCGAGGGGTGGGGTACAATTGGGGATATATAGCAAGTTCTTTAAAATCTTTCTTCTTTTGTCAGAATGAATGGATTTGATCCATATTTGGTCTGAAGCATACTTAGGTGAAGGGGAACTAAACTTGTATAAACAGTGGGTCAGAAAAGTCCCCCAGGGGCCAATGGGGCAGGGCAAAATAGAGAAAATTCAGCTGATTTGGTTCATATTTGGTCTGAAGCATCTGATGGTGAAAGGGAATCAATTTTGTATCAACTTTGGGTTGTAATTAAACAACAAATCAATTAACCAGAAGTTAAGACCAAAGGTCATGGTCAAATTAGGTATTTTTTCACTGGTGAAAATTTTCTTTTGACATTATGAAACAAACTTGGTCGGAATTAAATCACCTGACCAGAGGTCAAGGTCACTAGATCAAAGGTCATGGTCAATTTTTGTCATTTTTTTCACTGGTGAATACATTTTGTTATGATATGAGGCCAATGGAAGTCAACGGATTAAATGACAAGGTTACTGGGTCAGAAGGTAAAAAGCCAAGGTCAAATTCTAATTTTTCACTGATGAAAATGTTGTCATGACATTATGTAAAAAAAGCTTGTTGGGATTAAACAAGACGGCAACTAACAAAATATCAAGGTCACTAGGTCAACAGGCCATTTAAGTCCAAAGATCAAGGACAAATATGATCTCTGACAATGACCTATATAAAACCAATCAAAGCTAACAAATGAGTATTATACTGGTATATATGGAGGTGGAAGGAAAGAAGAGTCGCATCAAATTATATGAAGGGACTTCAATGTTTATATATCAATGTTTATATATCAATATTTCTACCAAGATTTGTAAGTTCGAGTGTACAATTCTGTACAAATTTTACGATGGTCTTTTAATCATCTTGTGATCTGTTATAGCTATGTGAAGAGTGCACTTGGGAGACTGGGGTTGGATACCGATGTCAAAGTCCAAGTTATGCAGCAAGCAAAGAGTTATCTCCCTTACTTGCAAAACGTCGTGGCCTTCTACACCCTACGTTTGTCGCTCGCCCCGGTGGTGGAGAGTCTCATTCTGCTAGACAGGATGCTGTACTTGTACGAACAAGGTAAACATAGTATTCTGGGAACTGTTAAATTCATCCTGTTGATTTTTGCTTTTCCACTGAGAAGACCTGTCAAAAGATTCATCTGTCCAACAAGTAATTGGCATGATTTCCTGTGTTAAAAATCGAATTAGTGATTTATTGATCATCTTGAAACATTAACTGTGAATCTGAATTATAATGGATTCCCTATACAACCTACAGCATGTAAATTTGTACTCCCATGACATAATTAAGTATAAAGGAAGATGTTAAGGATAGCTGCTCCCTTGTTCTTGGAATGTGAAAGATTAATTCTATATTCTGTAGGTATACCAAGTGTTCTGTTGCCAATATTTGACCCTGCCCTCTCACCAAGGAACTTTGTGCTGCTGGCTTCCAGAAAAAAATCCACAGACATAAAAACTTCATGAAAAATCTTGTCTCCTTCATCAAAGAACTTTGTGCCTCTGACTTTTAGGAATTGGTCCAGAACATCACAAATCGTCAAGAAATCTCTGACATCTAGAAAACATTATGAAGACATCATTTACAGACATTACTTGACTTGATAAATCTGTTGTGTTCTCATTTACATGGTTTACAATTGTAGCAGGACTAGACTAGGCTGAATGTGCTGGCCAAGTAGCTCAAATGATTGGAGCATCCCCCGGTCTGGTCATTGCATCCCCCCTCTTTTTTTTTGGCCCAGAATCATTCACAAAATTTTTTGTAAACATACTTTTTTTTTGATAGATAAATTTAAATGATTTTAAAAGCATTTTTCATTGATAATATTGATATTCCCAACAAAAAGTTTTTAATGATTTTAACTGAAAACGATATGAATATTCCCACCAAACACGAAATAAACACATATAGGCCAGTAATATTACACTATATCATAAAAAAAAATGCAATAGTAACGATTCCTATCACAAACTATTCATAAAATGTGAATAAATAACATATCAAAAGTATCGGAAAATACCGGTTGCGGAACATACTTAATTTTAGCGATCATTGTTGTACAAAATAACGCAAAATTGTTATAGCGCCACGGCCTTCCATACATACAAAGGGAGGTAACTAGATTGTTGTTGTTTGCCGAGACCTCCATGTGTTCGTCGGTTTACTGAAAGTGTATTGCATGGTACGACTTCAAATTACTTAGAATATTGTATCAGTGATATTTGTTTATGTATTCAGTGATGTTGTGTTATCATCTGTGTCATGCCATACGAGTCAGTGTTGTACATTCATTCATATTAGACACGAAATCCGGCGATTTCGTCTGCTTTCGTATTATGACGAATGTATGATGCTTGCATCCAATATTATCCGATGCTATACTGAATTATCAATAAATATATCAGTATTTGATGAAGCACTCATTATAATAAAATGAAATACAGCATAAATTTGTACAATTTGGTGTCCTGTTACAGGAGGTTATAACCCGATCTTAAAAACTATGGAAGCCCAGCATTGCAATACATTGATTGTGCAAAAGTGCCATATTTCAGACAAAAACACGTTTTATCTGTCATAGGACGGTTGTGTATAGAATTAATTTGATGTTATATATATTAACTAACATTAGCAAAGTATTTGCAACTCATAATATTTATAAATTGTCCCGGTTTTGACAGTTTACTTTTTGTATTAAATATAATTTTTCATATTTTCTGTGTGTTTATTTTGTATCTTCATTTTCATTTTGTTTCTCTAATATCTCTTTTGCAACATCTCCCTGTTAAGATAGTGTGGGTATGATTAGGAGGATGCCGATGAAGGATTAGTCGCGTTCTTAACAACAACACAACTATTTACAGAAACACTATATGTATGGCGTATGCTAAGTGCTAAGAGTAAGGGGTAGGGGTGTCATCTAATAACTAATGTCTGTCAAATTAATATAGTTAAAAATATGTTCTACGATGAGGACATTACAATAGTATTTTTAACAAAACAACAGCACAGAAACCAGTTTAACTGGTACTTATATATGTAAGACCCGTCTATATCTGATTTGTACCATGATTACTGCAACCAATATATTCCGGAACTGCCAGGATGGAGACCATCGCAGATGTTTTGACCAGCTGCCCACAATTATCAGTTAAGTTTTTTGTTTTTGTTTATTTGCATTTCTTTGTCATATTTTTTAATTTATTGATTTAAATTCAATTCACGTTCAGAAAGGCAAACCAAGTCTTCACAATGAACACGAAGTCCACTTTCAAAGTCGATGGGGAAACTGTCCAAGTAGATCCACAAATAGTGCAAACGGCAGTTCAGTTGACTCTGACTAGGGATGTTGTTGTCATTGGCGAAGACACTGACTTATTGGTTCTCCTGTGTTTTTATGGACTAGATGACACACATCACCTATATTTTCGATCTGTAGATACGTCAAAGCACATGAAAGTATGGGATATTAGAAAAACACAAGCAGTTCTCGGACCAGAAATGTGTCGGTTGCTGCCAGCCATTCATGCACTTACAAGATGCGATACCACATCCAGACTTTTTGGTATCGGTAAAGAGCAGCATTGAAGAAAGTGAACTGCGACACAAAACGTTGTACATGCAGAAAGGATGGCATCGTGTGTTCTGTTGCTTGTGGTGAGTGCCGTGGAGTTGGATGCTCCAACGGTTCCCGATTAGAAATAGATGACATTGATGACTTCGAATGACACACAATCCGATGTGTGCAGGAAATGAAAGTTAAATCCACACGTAACTGTATACTAGTAAATGTAAAACAGTTGTAGATAGCACAGATTCTGTTTTGTTTAAAAAAAAAAACGGGACCCGATATTCATTTGTGAACAGAACATTTACTTGGTGAAGAGTACAATATAAGGAAGTGTACATATATACAAATAATACAGGTATAGAAAAAGCTTTCCGGGATTCTACAAACAAGAGGCCCATAGGGCCTGTATCGCTCACCTGGTTGGATTTGACCAAATGTCAAAATAATGTTCATGTTCAATTCCTTTTGTTTGTTAACCTCAAACAATGCTATTTATGGTTATAGCGTGGGGATCCCAACTGCTTTAAAGAAATAATGAAGTCCAGACTCTCTGAGTTTACAACATGCATTTATAACTTTATGACTAGTAGTGATTTAAAGGAATTACCTCTATTTCCCATATGGGGCCCCGCCCCTTTTGCCCCTTGGGGGTCAGAGTCACTATTTATGCAAAATCTGTTCCCCTTCCCCCAAGAATGTTTCTTACCAAATTGGGTTCAAATCCATTCATAACTTTATAACTAGTAGCGATTTTAAGGAATTACCTCTATTTCCCCATTAGGTCCCGCCCCTTTGGCCCCTTTGGGGTCAGAGTCACCATTTAGGCAAAATCTGTTCCCCTTTCCCAAAGAATGTTTCTTACTAAATTGGGTTCAAATCCATTCATAAATTTATGACTAGTAGTGATTTAAAGGAATAACCTCTATTGCCCATATGGGGCCCCGCCCCTTTGGCCCCTCGGGGGTCAGAGTCACCATTTATGCAAAATCTGTTCCCCTTCCCCAAAGGATGTTTCTGACCATATTGGGTTCAAATCCATTCATAACTTTATGACTAGTAGCGATTTAAAGGAATTACCTCTATTTCCCCATTAGGCCCCGCCCCTTTGGCCCCTTGGGGGGTCAGAGTCACCATTTATGCAAAATCTGTTCCCCTTCCCCAAAGGATGTTTCTGACCATATTGGGTTCAAATCCATTCATAACTTTATGACTAGTAGCGATTTAAAGGAATTGCCTTAATTTCCCCATTGGGCCCCGCCCCTCAGGCCCCTTGGGGGTCAGAGTCACCATTTATGCAAAATCTGATCCCCTTCCCTGAAGGATGTTTCTGACCAAATTGGGTTCAAATCCATTCATAACTTTATGACTAGTAGCGATTTAAAGGAATTACCTCTATTTCCCCATTAGGCCCCGCCCCTTTGGACCCTTGGGGGTCAGAGTAACCATTTATGCAAAATCTGTTCCCCTTCCCCAAAGGATGTTTCTGACCAAATTGGGTTCAAATCCATTCATAACTTTATGACTAGTAGCGATTTGAAGGAATTACCTCTATTTCCCCATTAGGCCCCGCCCCTTTGGCCCCTTGGGGGTCAGAGTCACCATTTATGCAAAATCTGTTCCCCTTCCCCAAAGGATGTTTCGGACCAAATTGGGTTCAAATCCATTCATAACTTTATGACTAGTAGCGATTTAAAGGAATTGCCTCAATTTCCCCTATTGGACCCCGCCCCTCAGGCCCCTTGGGGGTCAGAGTCACCATTTATGCAAAATCTGATCCCCTTCTGCCAAGGATGTTTCTGACCAAATTTGGTCAAAATCCAATAAGAACTTTTGACTAGTAGCGATTTGAAGCAAATGTTGACGGACGGACGACGGACGACGGACACCGGACGACGGACGACGGACGCCGCACCATGGCATAAGCTCACCGGACCTTCGGTCCAGGTGAGCTAAAAAAGTACAAATTTATTAATGTGTTTTATGGCTATTATGAAACAAGGACATCAATAGACGATAAACATAGTAATGGTAATCGCTATCGTTAACAAAACAGTGTGATACCCAAAGCGTGTTTGGAATGAACAAAAGTAATGATGTTATTGGATAAATGTTTGCATAAAACTAAAAATAATCATGTGCAGGGGAGATAACTATGGTATAGTAATGACGTCATACACGAAATATTTCCAAATGTTTGTATTTACCCAATGGTTGTTATCGTATTAAAACACTGGACTATAATACACGAATGCATAGATATTCATTAAAAAATATAATGAAAAGTGTATCCCTAACCTACCTCTAACAGAGATTTGAACCAGTAATGAAATAATAATTCATCATTTGTCCATGTTCTTTAACTAATTGCCTTTCGCTTATTGTTTCCATTGTATGTTAATAAGTTTATATAAGTGAATGTACCAACATATATTATGTAATTAATCAATGAAGGGAAATTCAATATATGAAATAATGAAAATTGAATCGGAAACTCCTAGCATGTCTTGAATATCTGTCGATTTAATTATTTTCTGAAAGTTTTATTGATTGATACTTTTTATATGGTGTTTCTAGAGTATGTACCGACATAAAAACACTGTAATGAATACTATTGCAATTTCTTTGATGTTTGTCAAATTATCCTCCTAATATTACTGGCCTAATATACACAAACTAGACTACGTTAATTTGTTTTGATAGATCCATGGAACTGTGTTCACATCTATAGCAGTACTAATATAAACATAAAGCTATCATTTATTTGATTGCTGGTGAACATTACATCATTATTCATATTAGGTTCTGATTTCAATATGGAATATGACCCACAACATATTGGCGTCATGTTGAGGTCGACTATCAATTTATTACACATCATTAGATTTCTCTATCTAGTCTGGTATCTTTAACATGCCATTTGTGTGAAGTGATGCCATAATTAAAATTCTATATATAATTATGAGGTAAGAGATTAAGTCAGTAATATAAAGCTATGTTTCAGTTACAAGGGGCAATAGTTCAATGTACAAAGGCTATTGCAGGGAAATATATAACCTGCAAGAAGACTGCAGAAAAATAAATTATATGCATAGTATGTACTGAAGAAAAGCAGCTTATTATATAGTACTATACATGAATTAAATTACTTTGGAGTCGTAGAGTAGGGTAGATCTTTACCAGAATAGACCTGAACGCAATAGGTAATGCATCTTAGCTTTAACGTGTTGTTGTTTCTCCAACAATAAAAGACTTTGAAATAAATCTTATTATCCACTGGAAGGACCTTGATTTGAAATACAGACGGAAGAAACACTAACATTTTAATTCAATAATTGAGATATGGATATGGAGGCATATTGCCGGCATCCATTATTTATCATATCAGACATGGTGATTAACGTCATTAGTCGTAAATCAGCAAGATGGCTTGCATGAAATATATTTTCATGTAAATAGAAGTGGAGAAAAGTTCCTGGATTTAGTTTAAGACTATTATAGTTTAAATTATTTGTAAATCTTATGATTCAGAAATTGCATTTGAACCCATTGTTACATTGGAATTTAAATACCATCCTCAAAATTCAGGTGGTTGCATTCACATGCCATCTATAAAGGGGGAGATAACTCTTCAAAAATGTAACCCTTTGATTCTAACAAATTTTATCAGGATAAGAGTAACAACTAGATCAAAGAATAAAAAACAACAGTAATTTATCATTGTAAGAATTTATTTGTATACATCATGATTTCTTAGTGCTACACAAGGAAGAATAATTTACAAATCATTTACATGTAAATGAGGACAAAGTTGTTGATGATTTTCAGCAGTCAATATATACTGGTGAAATACCACTAGTAACAAATGCTGCTGCTGTTCTACGACATAGCACTGTCAGCAAACACCCCAACGGTCAACAAAACCTCCGTCAGTAGACTCCCCAGCGGCCAATAGTCTGAGCCAAGTGTTCAATAGAGTACCCTTGGTCAGTCATTGTTTTGCATATAATGTAGAGGCAATTCAGAATTTGAAGAATTGCACAATATTACCGTACAAATTTGGCTCTAGATACTCTCATGCACGCAGAATTGTGCTAGAGCCCTAGAAGTATTAGATACAAGAACATCATGTGTCTCGCAGACTTGTGACCTCTGTGGTCTATCTAGTCAGTGGAGTAAAACCTTCCAGCAATGTTGATTTACTAAGTGATAAAGAGTATGACCAGAGGTTTGGTGGTGGTCATCAAATATTCACTGTAGGCTGCTAAGAAGCTAAATGTATCTTACAGGGTTGTTGTACATGACACAGCAAGCATAATGGTGGTTGTGGGTACAGCTAGAGAAATTAAATGACGTGTGAACAGCAGGGAGAAAACAGGTTTGACCAGCTTATTAAGGATTCAAATATTATTACTTTTTAAAATTGGGTCATGTGCGCTACCAAAATATTTCTCTGGAGAATTTGATCTGTATTGTATCTACAGAAAACATTATTTTACTCCACAAAAGTTCAAAACTAAATATTCTATTGAATTTGGTGAAATATCAAGAAATAGTTTGAAAATTAAGAGTTTTCAGTATAAAATTATCGTAAATATTTAATATTTATATATGGTTGTGACAGATTTTAAGAGTTTTTTTTCCAGATCTATAAGTAGATTTAGTATCATATGGTAATGTTATGTTAAATGTTTAATTGAATATTGCATAACATATATACAACTTAAATATTACAACTTCTCACAACATAAATTCTCATCATAGAAATGGCATATTACATCTTTAATAATAGTCCGCAAAATCCAAAACTTTTACATAAAGAAATCACAAAGCAAATTGCTCACTGGACAAATGCTAATGGCTTCTACAAAAAAAAAAAAAAAAACTAAAATGAAAAGTAGTCATAGGATATGATAACACAAAAAAAATATTTCAGGAGTCTACCAAACTATCTTAAAATAATGATTTTTAGAATTATCAATCAATAAATTTACAATAACAGATATGAAATAAGTTTAGGAACACGACCCATCATCTCTAGACAGTCATTTCACTAAAGAAATCTTAAGTTAATTCAAAAGAATAGCCGGTTCTCTTTTTGATATCAAGTACCTTGTAATGGTGAAAGTTTCAAACTAATAGGTGTAACATGTATATAATGGTCCATATTGAGATTACCCAACACAAATATGGAATTAAAGGGCAGATAACCCAGTATCTACATATACGGTATATAAACAATATAAGAGGTCGCAGAGGCAGTTACTGATTGTCAAAGGCCAATGCTTTATCATGTACCATAATGACTAGAGGATTTGGCCCTAAGGTTATCTAATCATTATCAAAAGCAGGCTATGTTTTAAATAACTTTACAAATAACAATTGTGCGAAATATATTTCATATATAATTATTAAGATATCTTGAATTTCAGTCAAAGATATGTAATTACATCTAAAAAGCAGTTATAAACAAAAATAAAATATTTTCAATTTGGTTTTACATACAGAAGTTCCTGTTGGGAAAATGAGAACTAAACAATAATACAATACTGATAATGTTTTATCTTTAAAATAATCTCATAAAATACAATAAACTACATTTTTCTTAAGTGTAAGGAAAGATAAATGAATTCAGCAGGTGTTAGTAAAATATTTGTCTGACTATAATAGAAGGTTAAAATAGCTACAATATTCTACGAAGATGTGGCATTTAGAGTTATAAGAACACGGACAATATGTCCTGCTCCTACATATATCTGCAATATAGAGTAACCCTGAGTTAACACAAGATATCTACACATTTTAAAGTAAAAATGCAAAAAAGAAATACAATTTTTTTTGATGTTATGATGCTGAATTCTGTAATCACCTATTCATCATGTTTGTTTCTTTTCATTGAATTGTTGTTTTACACAATAATTTAATTAATAGCCTAGTCTGTAACTATCTGCTATGAATTGATGCACCAAGCCATCTAGACTATTTAATGCTGAAGTGTGATTTAATTGTTTTTTTTTTAATTTGAAAATTCATTTTTTTTACTGCTAGATAGCAGTAATAAAAATATGAACAAGATTTAGAAGAATACAAAATCTGAATGACAAAAAGTTTCTTATTGAAATCTTACAGTATAATAAAAATCTGTCAAAAAAAGGAGACTATCCTGTTTTTGCTGGTCCAGACAAGATATACACGATGGATAATAATGGTGATAAATATCCTATTTGACAGTACCAGAGAATGATATCTCACTACATAGTTTATACAGAAATATCAAGTATACAATGTATGGTTAGCTGATGAACATTCGTACAAGCTTCTCTAGATAATATGATTTAGACATGCTTATACATCTCTGAAAAACAAAGGGCAAATAAATTAGAAAGGAAATTTACATCATTTAAATGTAAAACTTAAAGCTCACGTATTGATGGGATATATTGATATATAATTAAAGATGCGACAATATTTTGTCCAAATATAATCCGGTGGAATATGCAGATGAGGATATCTCTTACTGATCATGACCATATATGGGCAAGTTGTTAATAGATGAATGATCGTTTTTCACATGCTCATGATCGTCATAACGACTTTTAAAGGCAACATATTATTTTGACATCATACACAATAATTTAAGTCATCTTGATGTCCATCTCATTACTTTTTCTACAACGACTAACCACCAAAAGGAACAACATAATATTTCACAATTCTACAACAACAACAACATACGTTCACAAGTTTGGAGGGTGACCACTGCGACTACTGAGGACATTCGCAGAGGGTGGCCTAGAACTAACACATTATCTACTATCAATATATACGTATCATATCAATGCTGTTGTATGGACAACAACTTAACATCCACAATACAAATCATCTGTTTACAGTCAATAATACACTCATTTCTCAAATTTGTTTTTGAAATGCTGAAGAAAATAACCCCATGTAATGGGGCAAATATCAGTATTGTTTACTGAACCACCAATTATTAAAACTAAGAGTAGACTTCCTGTTAAAATTTTTTTCACAAGAAAAATTACGTAACAGTTTTCACAAGAGCTGTATCTACCTGTACTGGGTTACATACTGAAACTACAAAGAGTTTGGATGGTATGACAGAGAATCACATTTATCTAACAATGTAGTACACTGTACAGGGTCCATGCCTATCATCGTGACCAACATATCACCGTGATGTAAAATGGCACAGAATAATGCGTCTTTTTCAGTGCTTGATATTTTGCGTCAAAGTATTCATTCACATAAAAACAAAAGCTTCTGGTCACATATAAATCAATACTGACCTTTCAATATCCTGCACCATTTTACGTCACAGTAATATGTTTGTCACGATGATATTCATGGACCTTATAAAGTTTTCGAATAATTCATTTAACCATACTATGCTATAATATATTATTTCCCAATCCTATCTACAAGCAATTGACAGTTCCTCACATATCTATTTATATTCAAAATTCGCTGAAGGCCAAAACTGCGTATATCACAGGACATATGACCCACTTTTGTATGCGATACACTGCTAAAACGTTTGTGTGTGTAATAGAGAGATATGCTCTGAACAAGCAGACAGGTTTAGTCAAAGGGCAATAACTCTGTATTTTTTGTGAGACTTTTGGAGATATGCACTAGTCAAGGTGACACTAACTTGCAGACTGTGTGCAAAAAACACCTATTATCAGTTCCTGTAGAAGACTAATAAAATGTTAAAGTATAGTACACACGTATTTAACATTCACCGAATTAAAAAAAAAAATAGTGAGCAGAGAAATATAGAATTTATAAATACTGATTGTTTTGGCTGAGATGGATTCTCTATCATACCATACATAGTTCTTCCAGAAAAAAGAAATATGAATTGCCTGGACACCAAACGAATTAAGTTGTAATGCCTGGTCCCACGACTATCAAGCTAGTACAAATAAGATCTTCAATAATATTGGTCGGTTATGATCAGGGTGGAAATATTCAGGTCAAGTATTCTTGTGGTCAAATCTACACAGTAACGTACAAATACACATGTTGGCAGCTCATACGACTAACAGTGGAAGAATCTGATATACATTGTTGGTGGGGAATCAAGAGCACCAATGATGGATCACCCAATCCAAAACAATAACAGTACAAATGGACGTCACACAACTCTATACGGAGCAGACCTTGGATATTAAGGTCTCGGAACAATTATCCAATATACATGTACAATGCTTTTCTTTAAATGTTCACAATCGTACCATACAACACACACAGCAAATATATTTCACAAATTGTTCCCGTGAAGTTTTGTACATGAAATAAGTAATGTTTGAGCAGTCCCAATGAGATAAGAGCAGACTACCAAATGCTGGTCACCAATGTACATCGATCAGTGTATACTATACATTAATATTACTGACCGTTCCCTTAAAAAGCTGACCAGTAAAGGTCTTTTCTTCACAGTGACCACATGCAACACCTGTCCATATACTTCCGTAAAACTAGTCTTGTTTAAGAGATATTTGTGAGGCCAATTTTAATTTGACAAAATAAAAGTAAAATTCGTAAAATAAATACTTGTAAATCATTTTTCGATTTCAAACCACTAATTTGTCTCGGGGAAACCCCCCCAACATTTTTCTTAAAAAAACTGCAACATACTGTAAATAGAACAGTCAATTAAAATGGCATGATCAACTTCAAAGTATTCTTCAAATTATCAACCTGAACTTGAGATTAAATTATTGAATTGATACATCAATATACTGACTAAAAGACAAAATGAGAAATTGATCATTTAAAAACAATAAAAAAAACCTGTTCTTAAGGCAATATATATTTTTTTTTTGGGGGGGGGGGGGGGGAAGGTTTTAAAACAGGATTGCCTCCATATCAAATAGAGGAAAGAGAAAAACATATCCAACATACACATTTAAGTCATTTGTGGAGACAAAATAATACAATGTCATTATTAATAAGAACTATTTACATCTGTATAACATATGCAAAATATGGTTGTATATCATCAAAACTCTACTCAAACCAGTACTCACATGAAAAATTAACAAAAATACTCCGTAAATAAATAACTTTGAAAATCTGTGAAAATGACAACAAAATGTTTGGGACTTTAGTTTAGGTAATAAAACAATACAATAGTTAAAACAAGAAAAATTAAGATGAAACCTTTTCTGAATGACCAATAACTCCAAACCAAAATGGTTGTGTTTTGGGATTAAAATTATCCATTCATATGTTCGTACAAATGGCTAAAATTGATGGTGCATATATTAAGTTGACCATTATGAAAGCCAATACAAAATGAAGTAATGCACCCTTAAGCTAAATCAAAAATATCGGTCTTGAATTTTCAACACTTTCTTTCTTGATAGCAAATCCCTGACACTGTAAGTATTTCATTATTGCTACATAATTATTCATTTCTAAACATACAAAAGTGAGAATTTTAATCTCAAGATGTTTTTTTTTTGATTTGGTGTCGCATAATTGATAGTGGTACTCTCGAATGCTCACTAACAAACATAAAAACTTTTAAATAAACACACACATACAAAGTTAGGTACATTTTATTCCAAACTGAAACAGTTTATCAAAGTCTGACCTATCAAGATAAAGAATATACAAACATCCAGTGTATTGAAAACAAAAAATAATTTATGGAATTCTATAATGACTTGTGTCTATATACCATAACACATACTGTAATGTTTCTCACAACATACTAAAACAACATGTAACTAAAGACTTCCTCAGTCACTGTCGCTATTCGATCACACTAAATTGCCTAACAGAATTGTTGAATTAATTAATCACCAAAAAATTTCTTCAAGCATTCCAATAATACCTTCTGGTCCCAAAAACTTGTCAATCCTCAAATCTTTTTTTGTAAGCTTTTGATTGATGGCCATTGACACTATTTGCTTTAATGAAAACACATGTTAATGATGAGAAAACAATATTGATGTCTTGATTTTCCGAAAAACAAGTCAATTTAAATAAATGCATAGACTTTACTTATATAGTCAACTTGTAACTTTTTAGTTTCATTTCTCTATTAATGTATCCCTAAAATTGTATATTGTCTAGATAAACTGATAAATTTCCACACTCAGTCATTTATTGTGTGGTCAAGAAAATAAATTCATAAACTTGACCTAGATCATAGTGCAGCAAGATCTTGACCTACTGACCTATATAACAGTCCAGCCATACACCTGACCTAAAGTATGGTCAAGCTATAAACTTGACCTATATAACAGTCCAGCCATACACCTGACCTAAAGTATGGTCAAGCCATGAACTTGACCTGTATAACAGTCCAGCCATACACCTGACCTAAAGTATGGTCAAGCCATGAACTTGACCTATATAACAGTCCAGCCATACACCTGACCTAAAGTATGGCCAAGCTATAAACTTGACCTATATAACAGTCCAGCCATACACCTGACCTAAAGTATGGCCAAGCTATAAACTTGACCTATATAACAGTCCAGCCATACACCTGACCTAGATTATAGTCCAGCCATACAACTAACCTATTTCACAGTCCAAACATACACCTGAACTAGATCATATGGTTAAGCCATAAAATTGACCTAAATAACAGTCAAAACATAACCTGACCGAGATCATACAATCAAGCCTTAAATTGACCTATATCATAAATCACATACTTGACCTCGATAAAGATAGTCATACACACAAGCTAGACGATGGTTCACAGTCATACAGACTACAAAGACTGTAGCTTAGTCATACATACACAGGTATATGACTTAGATAATAGTTCTGCCATACACCTGATCTATAGTTCAGCTATACACAATACCTAGATTCTATATATATAAACAGAGTATTGATAATGAAAACACAACGTATCTGGTCTGCTACTACTATACCCAGACACGCAGCACAGGCTCTCTATAGTAAGACAGGCATGCTCGTACAGACATTCAATGTAGGAGACCCATCAACAAATCATATATATATATAATCAGTATATATAACATCACATAACAACTCTCATAATTGTGTAATGATTGATGCACCCTGTGTGCTACAGATTTCACCCTCAGCACGTATCTCAGATGGTTTGAGCCATGTCAGTCCTGCCGGGCAAACACAAAGGGGGCCAGGCTGTTCTTGTCGCTGCTGAGGGCAAAGAAGTGTAGCCAGGGGCTGGAGTTGTTGTCAATGTCTCGAAGGTGGGTAACTGTGGTTTAGGCTGTACTTGGAGTTATTGTAGGAGTTAAGTGTGTGAATGTTTTGTAACACAGTGTGGTAATGATCTATTTCACTTTCCCTGTCCTCCGCAGGACGAGTTGGCACGTCACGGTATTTGCCTTTTGACCCCTCTGACTGTCTCTCCTTTTCCCCACGCCAGCAGAGGATGTTGTGGTCTCGAGCTTGTAGAACAATGAAGACCACTCCAAATAGCAAGATGGCAGACGTGCATAGAATTATCACCCAGACAAAGAAACTCAACATATCTGGGTCTAAGAAGTTCATGATCAGCTTTTTACGGCAGTACCCCTCTCTGATCTCGTGTCCCTCACTACATTGAAAACAGTCTTCAACGTATGGCCCTTTACAAGTCCGACATGCTTCATTGCAGGCATGGCAGATGCCATGTCTCTGGTACCGAGGAGACCAATCAGGCGAAGTGTGGCTACTATCTATCAGTACTGTCTCCATGGTACCGTAGTAAAACTCAGGACAGCTGGCTACACAGCCATCACCATACTTGTAAAATCCAGGACGGCATTCTGAAACAAGTAACATTTTCAGTGATAGAGATGGTATATATAGTCGGGATAAATTTGGCACAGGACAGTGACAGGGTAATGTCTATATATTTTTGGGAAAATCACCAACCCCTGGTTCAGCTCCTTTCTACATTTACATTATTTAAACCCCTGGTATCCCACATTCACAGAAGCAATATTCAAACCCCTTGGTACCCAACATTACGCTGAAACAATATTTAAACCCTCAGGTACCCTAGATTTCACAGAAGCAATATAATCCTAAACCCATTGATGCCCCCTCCCCTGGTAGTCCTAGAAACCATTGATGCCCCCTCCCCCTGGTAATCCTAAAACCCCTGGTGCCCCCTCCTCCTCCTTCGTTATCCGAAATATACCTACCTATACATATGCCGTGAGAAGTGATGCCAGCACACTTGATTGGCTCTTTTTTCGGCTTAACTGGCTGTGCAGTGATGTTGCGGCTTTGAGGATGGGTGTCAGTTCCCATGACAACTAGTGTCCACTGTTTTAATTCGGCTGGAAAGTAAACAGATGAAATGAAATATTGGAAAATTGAAAGAGCTCAGATATTTTTGTCCAAAATTGAACCTTACTATGGACATGTTATTGAACAATAAATTAAGTCAGGACTTTTTAAGTGATGTTATGTGGAAACTGTTTATTAGGCAGAATTTTCGTTAATGTCACACATAATTTCAACTCCATGTTTAGATATGTATGTTAAAAGGTTGCTGTAGTTATGCTGTTTTAAACGTACTAAAAATATATTCCTAGCAAATTTATGTTTCTGAGTACAGTTTTGGTGTTTTTGACAATAATACAATAGTGATACATTTTCTTTGGAGTTTTGTAAATATCAATATATATACGTTAACGATATTCAACGACAGTACAGACAAGTAAATTGTCGAATTTTCGGGGCAATCTGCCCCTTTATCAAGACACGGGTAAATTACATACGATCACATATAGACATAGAACACAACTTTTTGACTCGTGCCCTGACAGGGCCTCGAACTCACGATCTATGGCACCCAATCGCCTTGCCAGAAATACCCGCAGCTTATACTGCTGCGCCACATCAGCGTTCTTGGGTGCTGTAGATCGTGAGTTCGAGGCCCGGTCAGGGCACGAGTCAAAAAGTTGTCTTCCTTCGTCATTTGTGTTGCTAAGTTATATATCTATTTATTAGCACAATGTATCACACTATGTGTTGGTGATCGGAAGATATAGATTTGAATTTGGTGTCGTAGTTGTACCGAGATATATATAGATATATATATAAATATATATATATATAAATACTAACCATAAAAAACAACCTGAGCAATATCTATGTAACATTTTGACTTGAAATCTATCCTGACATTACAAATATCTATACATTGTAAAAAAAGTCACTCTCACATTGTCTGCTTTTGAAATATTTGTAAAATGTACACAAAGGATATATAGTAGACGTGTTAAGCGACCTGTGTACAAAGGACACTATAATGTAGACTGTTAAGAGACCTAACTGGCCACAAAGCTCCGTCCATTACTCAACACCAGCCACAGAAAGCTTTATACTGAGATTGTATGTTGGTGGAATATAATGTAATGAGAGGTCTTGCGACCATCACTTCTCTACAATAACGGGTCTGTCCCCCGACTATCTGTCTCTATTTCACGTTAAACTCATTTCCGAGAGAGATTAATGATGTACAATTAATTTGTCTGAGTAACAACTTAATGAATTGCGATGCTTATCCCCCATTACATAAAATTGCTGTGTACTTTCTCTGTACTTATATCCTGGCTGGTGGATTCATTCTAGATATCAATAACACACTTAAATACGTAAAATAATATTGGATGAAGGTCACTTATGCAAGCATATGCAAATTCTTTTGGCCTATAGCTACGTTATGTCTCCCCAATTGTGCTAGTACTCTTTTCTGATAAATCTTTAATTTGTGCTGGTATTCTTTTTTTATCTACAATGGTCTTGTTATCTTGTATATTTGTATACTGGTATTTATGTATCTATCGGTGAGAATATCTGTTTCAGTGTTTGTCTTGTACTTATATTTTATCAATAATATATATTTTTTTGTAAATATATATATTTCTACTGTATTGGAAGTCTAACTCAGCCATGTTAAATGTTACATTACATACCACATTTATCCCACAATAAGTCCACTGGCTAACAAAATCTGTTTCACACAAGACTGAATTTGAACAGTACAATGAGATAATATTAAGTTTCTATAGAACTAAAATAGTGATGGATGATACCTATTACCAGGCCTGGGCTTATTACTGGCTATCATCACCAGGCCTTTGCTTATTTTACTGACTATCATCACCATGCCTTTGCTTATTTTACTGGCTATAATCACCAGGCCTTTGCTTATTTTACTGGCTATCATCACCAGGCCTTTGCTTATTTTACTGGCTATCATCACCAGGCCTTTGCTTATGTTACTGGATATCATCACCATGCCTTTGCTTATTTTACTGGCTATCATCACCAGGCCTTTGCATATTTTACTGGCTATCATCACCAGGCCTTGTCTTATTTTACTGGCTATCATTACCAGGCCTTTGCTTATTTTACTGGCTATCATCACCAGGCCTTGGCTTATATTACTGACTATCATCACCAGGCCTTTGCTTATTTTACTGGATATTATTACCAGGCCTGGACTTACTACTGGATATTATTACCAGGCCTTGGCTTATTTTACTGGATATTATTACCAGGCCTGGACTTACTACTGGATATTATTACCAGGCCTGGACTTACTACTGGATATTATTACCAGGCCTTGGCTTATTTTACTGGATATTATTACCAGGCCTGGACTTACTACTGGATATTATTACCAGGCCTTGGCTTATTTTACTGGATATTATTACCAGGCCTTGGCTTATTTTACTGGATATTATTACCAGGCCTGGACTTACTACTGGATATTATTACCAGGCCTGGACTTACTACTGGATATCATTACCAGGCCTTGGCTTATTTTACTGGATATTATTACCAGGCCTTGGCTTATATTACTGACTATCATTACCAGGCCTTGGCTTATTTTACTGGATATTATTACCAGGCCTTGGCTTATTTTACTGGATATTATTACCAGGCCTTGGCTTATTTTACTGGATATTATTACCAGGCCTTGGCTTATTTTACTGGATATTATTACCAGGCCTTGGCTTATTTTACTGGATATTATTACCAGGCCTTGGCTTATTTTACTGGATATTATTACCAGGCCTGGACTTACTACTGGATATTATTACCAGGCCTTGGCTTATTTTACTGGATATTATTACCAGGCCTGGACTTACTACTGGATATTATTACCAGGCCTGGACTTACTACTGGATATTATTACCAGGCCTTGGCTTATTTTACTGGATATTATTACCAGGCCTGGACTTACTACTGGATATTATTACCAGGCCTTGGCTTATTTTACTGGATATTATTACCAGGCCTTGGCTTATTTTACTGGATATTATTACCAGGCCTGGACTTACTACTGGATATTATTACCAGGCCTGGACTTACTACTGGATATCATTACCAGGCCTTGGCTTATTTTACTGGATATTATTACCAGGCCTTGGCTTATTTTACTGGATATTATTACAAGGCCTGGACTTACTACTGGATATTATTACCAGGCCTTGGCTTATTTTACTGGATATTATTACCAGGCCTGGACTTACTACTGGATATTATTACCAGGCCTTGGCTTATTTTACTGGATATTATTACCAGGCCTTGGCTTATTTTACTGTATATTATTACCAGGCCTGGACTTACTACTGGATATTATTACCAGGCCTGGACTTACTACTGGATATTATTACCAGGCCTTGGCTTATTTTACTGGATATTATTACCAGGCCTTGGCTTATTTTACTGGATATTATTACCAGGCCTTGGCTTATTTTACTGGATATTATTACCAGGCCTTGGCTTATTTTACTGGATATTATTACCAGGCCTGGACTTACTACTGGATATTATTACCAGGCCTTGGCTTATTTTACTGGATATCATTACCAGGCCTGGACTTATTGCTGGATAAATATGGCACATAAAACTATTTTAGATAGTTTCGCCTTTTCAAAATCTAACATATCACTTAGATGCTGTGAACTTGAGAATTTCAATCCTAACCATTCGATGAGATTAATGTTGATATGAGGTACATGCTATGATTATAGTAAGCAATCCTAGACAATTTAGTAATTGTTTGTATTGTTTCCTCAAGTCACCTGTCCTAAGACAAATCAGGAATTGTCATCAAATTAAGTGCAATATTTCTGTAAAAAATTACCTCTTGAAACTAATGTAATTCTCTTCTATCTGAAGACATTTGTACAAAAAAATTGATTACTAGAATTGGTTCAAATTTGATAATTTGCAATTAAAAAAATACTTGAACTGGGCTCAATGTTTTTTTGTTTTGTTTTTGTTTTTAATGAAAGTAAACTTTCACTGTTCTTAAAAGAATTTTCCTTATGGTATATTGTATGACCATCATCAGCCTGGCTGATCTGTTATTAATTTCTCCATAGTTTTCAAATATTTGGAGATAGGTATTAGAATTAGGCAACTCCTTTTGAGGAAACAATTGCAACCAAGAACCAAAGCATGTCTGTACTTGTATATGCTTTCATTCATCTACGGTTATGCACATGACTATAGAAATGAGTACATAGTTACAGGTTAAAATAAGTGGTTATATTTATACTGATATGGATTCTTACAGCATTATATATACAGATAAATGTTTTATTTAACATTTTAATATATAGAATCTAAGCCATTCTTTAGTACTTTTAAACAAATACAAAAGTGTCATTGTAATACAAATAAATTTCATTCAAAAAAATGAACTACAATAAATACCAGCAATTTAATATTAAAGAAAAAAGAACAAACAAAAAAAACAAAAGTTTATAAAAATAAAAGGATGAAGCTAGAAAGATCATGGAGTATGGCAAAGGGTCAGAGGTGAAGGCTGGATAGGGGTTAAAGGTCAATGACTGCAATGTGCAACTTATATTCATACACATATAAACATTGGTCATTTTTTAAGTATCAACTTTTCATTAAGAAGGTAAAACATACTCTAAATGGCAAGCTGAATCGGCTAATTTTGACTTAATTATATGACCAATTCAGAAACTACCTCAACAGTGACTATATACTAGGTGTCTTTTATGACTGTAGCGAAGTTTAACCTCTAAATTCATGAAATATCAAAATGAGGCAAACAAATCATGCATAAAATATATAGAGGGAAAAAAACATGTGCAACAATGATGGAAGCCATGCAGTAGAAATACAGGGATCATCTCACAACTACATTTAGGGAAAAAATGCAAGGAACTTTTTTTTTCTAAGTAAAAAAAGTGAATCCTAGTGATAATAATCATAAACTTGTGCAAATTTGTGTAGGAATATAATGGTCAACAGACACCTCCTGATAGGTACAATCCCAACATGTGCATTCTCACATTGACAAAACCTCAGGTGCGCTTTATTAACAGTGGTTGAGATGACCCCCAAGAAATGAAATGATCTACAAGTGCCAGGCAAAACAAGCCTAAAACTCAGATGACAATGAAGAAGAACTGAATACAGCAGAAAGAAGACGGTCACAGAGAACACTACCATTACACAAGAGATGGCACATGCCTTCAACGACAAGCCAGACAAGTTTGAACCGGTCACAAACTGAAACTAGGTCATGCCTGAGTGCATCCTACACCCAGAGAGAGGCTAGAGGGCATGCCTGGGGTACAGACTATGGACAGAAATCGGCATGCCTGGATGGAGAGACAGACATGCCCAAGATGGACGGACAGACAGTCATGCCTAGGAGAGGTTTCCTTGCCTGCCGTTAGGTTGCCTCGGACCATCCTCATATATTGTAAAGCAGACATGTTGTTCCGTTTGGCCAAAGTTTCAAAAATGCACATGTGAGGAGGTTTCAAATTATCGTTATTGCGATAAAATGGAGGGGGACGCCAAGGGTCCTTTCTATAAGGATAACGATAAGGGTCTCGGTCTTTGTGTTTTTGAATTGGATGATGATTCCTTGATGACCAATACTCATAGGGTGTAAAGGTAGATTCGGTGGTAGTTGTGATGGAAGGGCTAAGGGGTTTACTTTTGCGGGGTCGGGAATTATTTTTCAAGGGAGGAATCTTTGTGGTGGTTGAGGTGGTGATGGTTGTGCGCAGTGGATCCATTTCTGTGCCATACAAGACCAGGACCCAGTCCTCTAACTTAGCCGCAATCACTGTAAACAAAACACATGGACAAAAACACAAAGTATTAGTAGTCAAGTCACCAACTGGTAGCCCACGGCACCACTACAAAACGTACCGTACCTTCTGCACTCCCTTACAGTACACTTGGAAATCACATTGGGTAAACAATAGTCAAACATTCATCATTTACTAAGCAAAAATGTATAAAGCTAAAAAAATATTCACAAATTTCAAAATGGGAGGTTTTTATAGCATACAGGAGAGCTAAATTGGACAATGCACATGTATATCTTCTTACAAGAGAGGATCCTAATGCCAGAAATCTTTGTTTCATTATTTATATCATCTTTGTTGAAAGTAAAATCAGGATTTTTTTTTTGACCGTCAGTTTTTTTCAGTGCTGAAAATACAGTACTTGTAAATATACAAGGCTGGACTACATTGTAATATTTGAGATATTGATGATAACTAACTATTATGGATCACTAATACATTGTTATACAGTTTCATATATATTGACCCTACCATGGCTTCAGCCTCTATAGATCGGTGATGTTATCGGAACCAATCCAAGGTTATCAGAGGTAGTATTGTCTAATCAGAAATCTTTTCACTTACCCTTGTTTTATAAAATAAAAATAATTATTGAATATTCAATCAACTGTTTCTTATAATCTTTTTGCAAATGTTGTTTTAATTCAATTGCTAAATTATTAAAGTCCGTTTCCCCAAAAAAGCATAAAATTTTCAAATGCTAATAATGTGGCAAATTCAAACATTTATTATGAAAACATTTCTGCAGGAAAATACTACATAAAATCACCATTTTAAACAGCGGTATAAGCCATTAACTTCCCTTCAATCATAATATCATGAAGTCAAAAACAGAATGATGATATTTTTCCTCAAGTGAATTTGATGTATTACTTTAAAAATGCACATCAATTTGTATTTGAAATGAGAAAGAAAACATTGTTCTAGGGTTGGTTAGTGTTAATATATAACTTGTTTGTTCTGGTGCAGAAGCGATGTGCATTGCATGCAAGGACAGCAAGGAAGGAAGGAAAGCAGGAATCATATTTATCAGAAGGCAAATAAAACATTAAACAATATTTTTTTTGTAAGAAAAAATTAAAAAAATAAATAAATAAAAATTCCCAAACTCAAAATTCTGAGAAATACTGTTTTTTATTTTCGTGTGCTAATTTTTAACATCAATTAAATCAACGCAGATGTTTTATTGTTTGTCAAAAAAAAAAAGAGAAAAAAATTAGAAATTTCATTAGCTTGCTTTCAAATCATTATTTTCCAACCAAGGCTTTATCAGAAAAGAATCTTCCTTTTGAGTACACCATTAACATTATACATTGGTTGTTGGAATGATTAAAGTGGATGATAATGGCGAATGATAAACATCAGGGTAAACTATTGCAAGTAAGTTAACCACATTTTTTAACATCCCCCCCCCCCCCCCCCCCCCCACAAAGGCCCATATGATTGGTTAACTGATTTCAGTATGATGCCACCCTTCACCTAAAGGAGTATAGAAGACATGTCTTTGACTGGATCATGTGTCAAACAAAGGGCAGTAATGCTATAACTTCAGGCAGCTTGCACACGACTCAATGAGTTTTCAACTACAGAGCTCAAAATTATTCTAAACAAGCATGTAATTAATATTGTTCAGGTTCTTTATCACCTTGAGTGAAACGACTCATTGGTTTAATATTGACTATCGGGCATTCCTTCAAAGTTTTTCACTTCCCAAAATATTCTCTGTGAAACACCTCATCCTTTTAAGGCACTGTATATATATGATTTTTAAGTTTATGGTATGAATGAAAGTTTTAAATATGAGAGGACATTACACGAGCACCTGTATCATTGCAAATCTAAAAAAAAAAAAAAAAAAAATCAGATTCTTATGTCACATGATCAAGAAGACCTGTGACAATTCTTGGGCGAACTTTCTATATCATTCTCAAAGTCTAAATTCAATCTCATTTATCTATCTCCATATTAACATTGTAATATGATCTGTTCGTGTGACATCATTTAAACATATATTATTTGATTTCACAGGAGATCATATTACCCCGAAGTTCTTTAAACATCAGTTTTGTTATGAATCCAAAGATATTTTGGTTTGTAGGCCCTGGAAGCATGCATACAGAATGATATGAGGGAGGCTATGAAGTGAAATGAGAAAACCTTACCTTGGACAACTGGCACAAATCGATCATCAATTAAATGACCGATGGTCCTCTGAGAAACGCACCGACTAGAAAATCTCATTTCTAAGTCAAACTCCATTTTATAAAGCACCTTTACAGTATTGTGTGAAGTCAGACAATTTAGTATCAAATAACTGCGATAATGAAACATATGAGTGAATGAGATTTATCGGTAATGAATGAGTAATCATGGAACATAAGGAAGATTCTCTTTTGATAAAACAGGTTGAATTAATTTTGTAAATTTTGCAGGAATTTTAATTAACATTTTGTTTACAGAAATTTAACCAGCACAAGTGAAAAAACTTTCCTTTAAAACCAAGGTCAACCAAGGTCAAACATGCTCAACACAGACAGACATGCTTCCATTCCACCAGATGAAATAATAAACAATTGAATCAACAAATATAAACCTGTTACATTCCATATCAAACAATAATACCACACACATGCACGTGAACATGCTTCTTTTTTAAATGTCTTTTTTAAAGGGTGAAAAAATGAAAGATTTTTAAATGAAAATTCAACTGAATGAAAATATACTTAAAATCTAAGAAAGATGAAATTCTAATTGCAAATGAATGAAAAGAAGCAAGCAATTTTCCTACTGCTTGTGTACAGTAACCTAATGTCAGTTTAGGCATGCCTAGCTCAGTGGTATAAGACTAAGGATATGGATATGCGGAAAAGGCAGTGTGTAAATGACATTAATTTTCTTTCTGTATTTTAGTATCCTACATAGCAATTTATGGAAATATTGAATGGTAAGTCCAATATTTTGAATGTCATAAGTATTTAGGAAATTGCCACATCAAATTAAGCTTAAAACTGACACAAGTTTAAGATTCTATTCATCAAATATATATCAAACTGGGTACATGTTTATCGTTTGTTTACATGTGTGTCATGGTGTTGTTTCAACATAGTGGGCTGTAATCGTGTGAGCGACATAAGATAGCTTTACAGAAATAATATTCAGTATTTGTCTAATTTATATGACTCACCAGAACTGTTACAAAGGTAACCAAAAACACATTTTTTTCTTTGCACAAGAACATTAATGATTTCACTTCTGAACAGATACTGAAGTAAATAAAGGTAATGTCTAATAATGAATAATATCTTATTCTTTTCAGACAGGAAATTGATTATTAAATGACGAGCTGGGGCTCACATATACCTTATTCCCTTTTTTTTTTAAAGTGGTTGAGAGTGACCTTTGACCCTTGACTGACAATCATCAAAATCTGATTAGGTACAGAGCTTGTTAACTGAATCTGTCCATGGATTCATGAGATATCTGTACACAAGCTTTGTACGGACAGATGTATGTAAAGGGATTCATGAGATATCTGTACACAAGCTTTGTACGGACAGATGTATGTACAGGGATTCATGAGATATCTGTACACAAGCTTTGTACGGACAGATGTATGTACAGGGATTCACGAGATATCTGTACACAAGCTTTGTACGGACAGATGTATGTACAGGGATTCATGAGATATCTGTACACAAGCTTTGTACGGACAGATGTATGTACAGGGATTCACGAGATATCTGTACACAAGCTTTGTACGGACAGATGTATGTACAGGGATTCATGAGATATCTGTACACAAGCTTTGTACGGACAGATGTATGTACAGGGATTCATGAGATATCTGTACACAAGCTTTGTACGGACAGATGTATGTACAGGGATTCATGAGATATCTGTACACAAGCTTTGTACGGACAGATGTATGAACAGATAAAGTGTTTACTTATTACCACCTTTAGTAAGTTGGGCTGATGAATTTAGAATTTTTATCTCCATTTCTTCTGTTTCATAAATGTTTATCCTGGTAAATGTTTATCTTAGTAAATGTTATCACAGTAAATATGTATCATAGTAAATATAATGTTTATCAAAGTAAATGTTTATCATAGTAAATGTTTATCAAAGTAAATGTTTATCATAGTAAATGTTTATCATAGTAAATATAATGTTTATCAAAGTAAATGTTTATCAAAGTAAATGTTTATCATAGTAAATATAATGTTTATCAAAGTAAATGTTTATCATAGTAAATGTTTATCACAGTAAATATCTATCATAGTAAATATAATGTTTATCAAAGTAAATGTTTATTACAGTAAATGTTTATTACAGTAAATGTTTATCATAGTAAATGTTTATCACAGTAAATGTTTATCAAAGTAAATGTTTATCATAGTAAATGTTTATTACAGTAAATGTTTATCACAGTAAATGTTTATCATAATTAATGTTTATCACAGTAAATGTTTATCAGTAAATGTTTATCACAGTAAATGTTTATCAGAGTAAGCATTTTGAAAAGAGAAAACTGCAATGCACATTGATAGCAGAAACAAATTGTGAAGTAAAACAACTAAGCAAATCTGAACTGAAATGGAAAGAAAAATGAAACAGAAATAAAAAAAAAATCAGAAATAAGGAAGAGTCAACTACAGGAGACTGTGAAGCATCATATGTACTGCTTTACCATGTTTAAAAGGCCAACCACTGGAAACGAATTAAAAGCAAAAACAGACATCTAACTGAAACAATAGATACATATGACTTACTGGCACTGCCGCCATTTTCAATTTCCAAAGTCCAGGTGCCCTTGGCGTATTCACCCCAGTTGTGAGTAGTCATGAATGCCCAGTTGTTAAACCCATCACGAGAAAGATCCCTTTGTCGACGGGCCAAGAGGGTTGAACGTGTACCCATTGGAGACCTAAGGTAAATTGAGATCTCGCCTCTCCTCATAGCACACAGGGTGATCCTGGCCTGGACATGCTCCAAATATTTCACCTGGTTTAAAGTACGAATACAACCATCGGTGTGTAGGGGCACACTTATTTTAGTGTTTGCTGGAACCGGACGACTGAAACCAAAAGTTGTAAAAGATTAAGTATACAATATATTATTGTAATATCTGCTTATCACGATATTGTTAAGACAAACATACTTCAAAAAGACATGAAATCCACGTTATTAGAGGACAAATAATTCTCATAACTCACAGCTGACTAAGGGATAATAAATATACCTTATAAAACCTGATGTAAAATTTATATTTCAAATAGTATGTTACATAAATGAAGTGGATGTTGCCCAATGGCATGAACTCATCAATATCTCCTGTAAAGAATGCTAAAAGTTGAAAAGACAGATACAAAAATATATTCTAAAGATGGAGTTAACCCCCTTTAAACCAGTTGCCATTAATTACATACTTTCGTTCCTGCAAACGGATTTCACATATATTTTGTGTGGGCACTGTGGTCCAGTTTTTGGCAAGTCTCACCATCGCACCAGCATCCATCAAACCAAAACCGAAGGAATGACTCACTGAAGTAAAATAAACCATGGTAAGAAAGTTACATCAATTTAGAGAATCTTTTTTCATTTAAAAAATATAATAAAAGTAAAAGCCTTTACTAAAATTGTCATAATTATTATATACTCTTGTCACAAAACTTGTGCTATAAACGAAGTGATAGTGATTACCAACAATTGCACTAATATGGGGAATTAAAAAACAGGCCACTGTTTCACCAACATCCCTTGAGAAAACATCTGAATTCAATATTTTCCACATATTTAACTAAGAAAAAAAAATCATGGTAAAGAAACTTCCCTTAAATTCTCTAATGGTTTCCTATGGAAAAATTGATATTAATAAATATTCGTAAGTTAAGGGATATTGCTGAAAGTGGGGCCAGATTTTATGTTTCGGCCACATGAGATCTCGTTATCATATGACATATATACATTGGTCAAGTTGATTGCCAGCAGGTTAGCACTAAAAATGAAATATGCACACCTCAATTATTTATTATACCCATGCTAACATGTTCACATCTGAAAGTTTGACCATTGGTCAGAGAGATGACCTACCACTTCTGTTGACTCCATTATATGTCCAATCATCTGCCCTTAGATTCCCCCTTTTGGCGGTCATTACAACAATATGCTGTAAATCCCTCCAAGTTAAAGACGGGCTGTAACAAAGCACAATGTTAGAGTTATGCCCCTTGTATCAGTAAAAATCATTTTACAAACTACATGTACAGCCTTTCCCTTCCCTTAAATCTTGCCATATTAAAAATAATCCTTTACAGAAAGCTTAATTTTGAAATTATTTTTTGAAAATATTTTTACTTATGAATGACATGTGAAACTGCAGTTTGATTGGCCCCTAGATGTCTTTAGAATATTGAAACAAGAGGCCAACGGGCCTTAAGACATTTGACTTTAAAGACCCTAATACTACTGTAGTATACATGCTCAGTGGCATGTATAGTGGCCACCATTTCTGACCATCCTGAGTTTGAAATGTATTTTTCAAGATAGTGGCCATGCATCTTGGATTTAAAAAAAACCTCCCAAGTATAACACTTCGTCAGTATCATTTCAGGCAAGTTTGAGCTGAATCCAACTGATGGAACTTGAGAAGAAAATTGAAATGAATTTTTGAAGATGGCAGCCATCTTGGATTTCAGACTGACATGAAAAGAAACAACACATCTCAAGATCATATCTGAAAAGTTTAAGCTGAATCCCAGTGATGAACTTGAAAAGAAGTTTAACTTAAAATAGGTGTTGCTCAGGAAACCCATAATTATGCAATCATGTTATAAAATGGCCACCATGGCAGCCATGTCAAAGTTTTCACCAAGGCTGAAAAATAATAACATTCTGTCAGCTACCCTCCCTTAACCACCCAACCATTTTCAGCCCAATAGCACCAGTGGAACTGGAGAAGAAGTGTAAGATATGTTTTTTTAAGATGGTGGCCTTGACTGCTTGGATTTTAGACAGGTCTGAAAAATAACAACACTTCGTCATGAACATCTCATGATGATTTCAGGAAAGTTTGAGTCGAATCCCACTGGTGAATTAGAGATGCTTCAAATGTGAAAAGCTTATGAACAATGGCTATAGGTCATCCTGACCCTTTGACCTTATGACCTAATTATCAATGAATTGTGCTTTATAACCTTGCCTCTAGGATATATGCCTCAATTTACAAGTATTAAACTAGGGGGGAGATAAGTTTATGTAAGAATTTAGCTATTCTTTACGAAGAGGCTGCCAGTCTACAACTATACCATGGACACTGTACTTACTTTGCCTGTAAAGCCAAGGCACATATTCCAGCAGCGAGAGGGGCACTAGCTGAGGTGCCTGTATGGGACTCTGTACAGGTCTTTCTTAAGTCGGTAGTTACCTGTAAATCAAAACATTTAGTCATGAACACAGACGATTACCTGAAAATATGTGGGTAGTTACCTGTACATCAAAAATCAAAACATTAAGTCATCAACAAAGACAACAATAGCTCAAAAATAGGTTAATAGTAATTTATGAATGAAACGTGATGACAATAACCTAAAGACATTACTTTAAATTATACTGTGACTTAAATATGGTGTGCAACCAACCTTAAACCAAGATGAAATAAAGGATGAAATCTAAAGAAACTGCATGAAATTGCAACAAATAAATTATTTATGGTTCAGAAACATATCAAATTGTTTCATAGAAAAGAGTATCTGACAATAAAATCTAGCAATTCAAAGTTTGTTACATTAATAATCCTAGATGTGTCAGAGTAAGGGTAGTTCATGCAGACTTGAGTTTGGTGAAATTTTGACAGTTACGTGACAATATAAATTGTGTAGTCTTGTGTCCTGCCTGAATGTTGTAATCGTACAGTGACATATCAAATTGGTTGCACATAACCATCCAGATAAAGACTAGAACACTGACACTAGTATATTTGTCTATTTCAGTTGATTTCAACACCAAAGACATGAATTTCAGGACTTTTTAAGACATTTATGCCAAATTCAAAGATTTTCAAGTCATGACACTTAATTCTAAGAATTGTTCAGGCAAGTGCTGAAATTCAAGGATTTATATACCAGTTGGAACGATGAAGGCGTTTTGGAAACCTTCATTAAGATGTGAAGGAATTATGACTTGACAAAAATTTTGTAAAGCATATATTGCTCACTTGTTTAATTGGATGACACACACCTTCCAAAGACAGAAGGTAGAAACTTACTTTGACCTTCCAAAGACAGAAGGTAGAAACTTACTATTTGTTTTTCTCCCCCAGAACCACTGCTATAGGTAGTGGCTAGTGTAGATGAGCATGCCTCGGAATACCATGGAATGTTGCCGTTTTCTGTAGCGCTGCTGATGGAGATAGTATAGATACTGTTGGTATACCCATCACAGTTACAACTATCAAAGTCTCGCCCTCCGTTGCCCGATGCCCACACAAAAATGGAGCCCAGTCCACCACGACCCTGTGCCACACAAAAATAAATACTCAATTGTTGGAAGAATTTGTCAGTTTTTGTTTCATTTTATGACTACACCTTTTCATTGATCAACTCTACATGACTATATATATCCTGTAATAAGGGGGTATAATACATAAACTCTGATGCAGCGGTGGGCTTATTGCAGGACTAGGCAAAAGTATGTGTGAACATGTTTTTTTTGTCCTGCTGTTCATGGTATGGTAGTGGTTTTAGTCTTCAATTTGCTTTGAAAATTTATTTGCAACTAAAACTAGCATTTTTTAAAACAGTATTTATTACACAACAGTATATACTATCAGTTCTTGCTCAAGTTTTATACCAAATCATTTTGATCTTTCAATGAAGTGTAGAGTATCTGATTTGTTTTAATGGAAGATATCGCATAGACAAATGAAAATATTATAGAAATAATTATCCTATCTCCTAAATCTGGATTATTTGCATGTTTTACAGAGATGTGATGCAGCATTAGCCAAAATATTATTTCTATCCGTATTCATAATAAAAACTTGAATACTGTGAGTAATTTTGTAAGTTATTGCCTTCCATAGCGATACCATCACAACTAGATGAAGACATTGCCAATCTCCAGGATTCTCTTAAATATCCTTGTAATCAACGGTATACACAATTCTGAAGATTATTATCACTGATAAGAGTGAGCAGTCTGAAATTCAGCTCTTCATTTCTTCCAATGATGAGAAATGGGATAAAAGTGTACAACTTTCAAGCATACACTGCCTTAATTATTAATCAGAAAACTTTTACAGTTAAGTATTTCTTGATGTTTTGGTGGCAGGACTAAATATTCTAGTGATGGTCTTGCTTTGCAGGGTTCAATTATATGTTCACTTTGTATTTTTTTTTTTTTTTTTTTTTACAAAATTTGAAGGTTTTTGAATACCTATAGGGTATTTGATGTAATTCCTAGCTTGATTACAAAATGATTGCTATCCTATGCTGTTCTAAAACCCACTTATTCTTATCCCCAGCAACAATCTGCAAAATAATCTGAGCTAAATCCAGCTGGAATTTTCACCTAAACAACAAAATTTTAATATTGTACTAATGCAGTCTTGGGACTAAGTGTTGTTTGAATTTACTGTCAAACAACAAACTGGTCAGTTCCTTGTACAAGACAGTTGCAACTCCTATTTAAATATCTAAGCAGCTTCCCAGCTTTGTGCCAGAAGAATTGGTATTAAACTGCCACAAACATCTCTGAGTAATTCCTACTCCTAGCTTGCCTGCATCAACAGAAGTGTCGGTCTAACCAACCGAGAGACTTTGTACTTTTCCAGGTTTGTGTTTCTGCCTGTTTTACCAGGTATTACCACATCAGAACACCGAGACTCTATCCGAGTGAACATCTTTTAGACCAGTGATCGGGAAGGACAGTCAATAACATATCCAATAAAGTCACATTACAGCCCATGATATTGGTTATAACGGGGAAAAAATACACAGAAAAAATATATTTATCGGCCAATCTGGACAAATAAAAGTGAAATTGAAAGATAAGCTTGAGGGCGGGTGACATATACCTGCCAGGCTATTGCCGTTGTTATTGATGTGACCTATATATACAGAGTACATCTGAATGATAGTAATGTACTTCATTCTAATGATATACACCAAGTTATTTTAGCAATAGTTCATTCTTATGGAAGATCACTAGATCACTTCATCATATGCAATACAAATCCCAGAAATGAAGTTGCATGTTTATGGTTTAAAAAAAAAATGCAGATAAAGGAGTTATGTTTTCATTCTTCTTAGGCGATGGGAGACAAAAAAGTAGAAATTTTATGATAGAGATAGGAGAACTTTTGATCTACACATATACTATTGTCAACTGACAATTAGCAGACATCTAGGATATATCCATTTTAGAACCAAACTTATAGTGTAGAATAGATTGCAAATAATCTGATACTGGACGTATATGTGGGATGTTGATGAAAGGCTTGCTATATGAAGACTTCAGGAGCTGTATCGCTATATACACATAGTTCCTAAGTGTCATTAAGTTATTATTCTATCCACAGACACAATATAATCAGCAGTGTCAGTTTTAAGCCTACAGAATTCATAATGGACAGAGCGGAAATCCTTGCAAACATTGAATTAGTACAAGCTGTCAAAGACATACAATGCGTTTCATATGAGGTGTCTTTTCCTGGCCATGTGATGAAGCTGAATGACAAAGAGTATGAGAGGAGCCAATTAGCTGGAAAGGCTGTATAATAATTAACCAAGTTGTCTTCATTAAGAACCAAGCACTGATCAAATTAATTAGAACTGAAGTAGCATGTTTGTAGTCACACTGACTTCACTTTAAATATTTCTTCCAAGTATCATTTATGATAAAATAGTGTAATGGACACTTGTTTTGGAAAGCTAGCTGTTCACTTACTAAAGCTTACATGGCTGACAGTTAAAGCTGAGAGATGAAATACATTGCTGAATTACCTACAAACTTACCAAGTTAATGCCGTCATGGAAGGCTTTTCTAG